>NC_092210.1:76120147-76137024 GCF_043381705.1 Parasteatoda tepidariorum
TTAAGCATTATTTACTTGTAAGTCTATTAAAAAATGAAATAAGTGAATTGCAATGGAAAAACCTGCATAAACAAATAAATTCTAGTAAAACAAATAAATTCGTGATATAAATCAAAAATTGTCAAATAAATTCGTAATACATAAATTCGTGAAAAAAAAACGCTTTCGACAAAAAACCCAAATAGAGATCTATCGACAAAGACTTCTGCCTAGCTTATGCTCTCCCTGGTTATTTCAGTTTCCGTTTTTAAAAGCGCTATATGTTGAGCCATCTTAGCTAGATTTGGCATGTGACATTTTTAGCGGTAATCATTGGTCCATTTTCTAGAGTTGCCATTCGGGGAGTTGTAATGAGGCTTTTTTTTATCGCCGTGTAAGAGAAATATATATATAGATTAGTAAATTAGTTAATTTCTTGTCAAGAACGTCGTTTCAAGAGTTGGCGATGTTGATATACTTTAATATATCTAGCATCCATTTGGCCTGCATTTAGATGCAAACAGACTCTCTCCATTAGGATAGTGTTTTTTTCGTAACTTGCAACAGAGTATAGCTGAATACCTGGATACGGGAATACCGGGATACTTAAGCTCTGGATACGGGATGCCATTAAATAATTCATTATCGAACAACATTGACGAATCCTGCTCAAAACTAAAAGGCCAAAACAATTAATAAACTAAAAAAATTCCAATTGTTTTTATTTATTATTATTTTTATCATATTATTAAACAAACACGTTTATAGTAAATTGCCCCACCAAAATATATATTATCTCCATTTGGTGCCATTTGGCATGCTGCTGTTGCTCGAGATGAACTTATGAGGGTCAAAATCTATCATAAGCATAACCAATAAAAAAATTTCTGACACTTTTCCCTTTAGGAGCCCATAAAAAACCTCCTTGCATTGTATCTATATTAAAACTGCACTAATTACCGGAGTACCAAAATTGCCAATAATCAAAATTAATTAAATAACAATGGCGTCAATAATTGTACTGCTTCTTTTTAAAAACTTTTCTCTTAATTTCCTAAGCGAATCAATACCATCTCTCCATAAATTTTACTTTTTGGTACAAAGCTTTTTTTCAGTTTATAACTATTACCAAACTTAATTAAGCATCATTGGCGTCATTCGCATTTTGCTAATATATTACGCCCTCCTTAGTAAATAAGTACCATTTGTCCATTTGCTTTTTTCATTTCAATTAGTAAATATTACCAAAATGAATTAAGCCATCTTCCTGGAAAATGGTCATTCAAAGAACTACGAACGATGATACCCCAATGAGGTGTTGCGCCATCTTGTTGCAAAAAGACATGTGGCTGAAGCTCTTCTAGTTGTGGAAATACGAAGATATCATCGAATACGAAGATATATGTGGTTATCATCGTTCGTAGTTCTTTGGATGACCATTTTCCAGGAAGATGGATTGGGTGAGGAGGTTCAATTCCTTGGCCACCCAGATCACCTGATATAACGCCGCTGGACTTTTTTCTTTGGGGATTTATAGAGGACAATGTTTACAGGAGGATCCTGTCGAACATTGATGACCTAAAAGGCAGAATTACAACCGCAATAGCCTCTGTGGATGCCAACATGCCTGCCGCTACCTGGCGTGAAATTGAAATTTTGGAATGGATTTTACGATCGTGGGCAAGAATTGTGCATTTCAACCACTGCCCAATTTCAAGACCGTAGCATAAACAATTCTAAAGTTATAAGAGAGGGGCAATCAAACTCATTACTTTATCATTACAGATATAATTTTTTTAAACTTTATCTCCCTGTCAAATTTGTTACTTTCTAAGTCTGTTGCAAGTTAATTGTTACACATTTGACTAGTGGCAGCATTTTGGACATTATTTCTTTTAGTTTAATTTAAAGAAGTTTCTTAGGAACAGACAACATCATAAAAAAATGTAGACAACATAGACAAATCTGAAATGCAAATTGAGCAATTTTGCAACTCTGAAATTTACTGCAACTCTGAATTTCACTGTTTCTAAACCCTTTTTAATAAATAATTTCGCTATGTAAATTTTAGATTAAAAGTCTCAGTTTATGATAGAATTTTCCATTATCTAGCGATTCCTGTTCTGAACGTGGCATAAAAATCTACATATAATCCTTCAATGAATGATACATTCAATTTACGTACGAAAAGTTTATGTTCCTTAACTATATTACTATTATTAACGTGATCAAGATTCATCCGAGAAAGGTAAAAATTGAAATGAATTCAAATGCTTTTCGTCTTGATTCGTAATAATCTCTGAAGTCACTAAGCCTACGTCCTCAGCATTCATCTGAAATAGTTTGTTCATTCATAATAACTCGTTAATTAAGTTATAACGCTTCTGCTTCGGTTGCCAGATGCGGAAATGAGATTTCAGCAGGAAAAGAATCCTCCTGTCCAATTAACGATTAGATTCCGGTCCTTTGGCTGTTAAACGGAGAATGTAACGAATGACGCTAGCTCAAGTTACTGCCTTCTTCCTCTGTGATTTCCGCGAAAGTAAAAGGAAATCTTGTTTGGAAGGAAATATCAAGATTCGAAATAAAATGCAAATCCGAACAAAAATTTGCCTGATGACTGGCGTCATTTAGTTTATAGCTCTTCGATTCCGTTGAGTTCAAAGGAATTAATTTAAAATACCGTAAAGCATTAAGTTAATTAAGACACTTAATTGATATCGTGCGATAAGCGCATACTGATTTCCTTACCTTACGCCACAGACATTAATAAAGGTTTAAATCTGAAAGTGGAAGACCATAATGCTAATAATGAAAAGAGCGTGATGTTCGAAATTAAAGGAAAGTTCAAATTTGGTCGATTATAATTAAATCTTTCGAAATAATTTTCCATACTTAAATCACTGTATTTATCAATGTTGTAAATCAGTTGAAAATTTTCGAACTCGCACAAATAAAGATCACCATTTAAAAATGTTTTTATTTATTTTGTTTTGTTTTAATTTAATGTCATTTGAAAGCAAAAACTTGACGTCAAAGTTATGTAGCTTGCTCGTCGTGGACTAAATTTGTATTTTGGTTCACATTGCAATAACTATTCAAAAACAGTTCTTTCTTGTCCAAGAATATAAAGAAAATAATTATTTATAATGAAAATGACGCAATAACGAATCTGTAATTCAATAAGAGCTCACCTAAGCTACTTTGAACATCAAATCTAAAGTACCATATAATTTGATGGAAACTATTGCATGACATTTTTTAAACAGAGTTGACCTTAATATATATTCTACAAATCATAGATATAGTTTACAATCTTGAAAAATCAGAAACTGGCATGAAACTTTAAAAATGAACGTTTCTCTTTTAGGAATTTCTATGATTATTTATTCTAATAATCAACGTAAACGTATGAAATTTTGATGCAGTATACTTAGAAACAATTTAAGGAAACTAGAAAGAAATATGAGCTTCTAAGCTCATGTGTATCTTCAAAAACAACATAAGGAATTGAAAAAAATAATCAAAATGACCCCGATGGTGTTTCTAGTGTTATATTTTGCAAAATAAAACCATAAATCAGTTATGATACATGTACTTAATCATGCGTAACACCACCTATAGAAGTATAAACAGCAGAAAAATGTTTTCATTCAAATAGAAAATTGTAATTGTGTGTACTGTAAAAAATCCCGTATCAAATTTCGGTATAAAATACAGGCACATTAGGGGCATCATCCATATAAGGCATGTTATCGTAAAATCCATTTTTACTGTAAAGTATCATACTGTAATTTTCAAAGTAATATTTTTTTAAAGAAAGTGATTTTACTGTATTGTGTATTATTTCAGTATAAATTACGGTAGATCGGATTTTTGTTATGTAACCTGTTCCGGTAAAATAGATTTTAAGGCAAAAAGTTCGGCTCATAGAGTGCTGGTACTTTTTCCTTAATTTCATCCAAATTTTTTCACAAATTTGAAAAAAAAAAAAAAACTACATATGTAAGTATTTTTTTTGGAAGAATTGGAAATATATTTCAGTATATTTACGATTAAATGCATTATCTTGGATAGGTAAAATATTCTTCAACTAACAAATAGTTAGACATTTTGCAAAGCTTTTATTAAAATATTTTATATAATTATGAATTAATTCTAATAACTGAAAAGCCGAATTGATTTTCTTTTAAATTAGCATAATGAAATCTAACTGTACGCTGAAATAGTAAATAAATATCTTTAACAAATACTTGGCGAAGATTTTATAAATTTTTCAGCAGAATTATTAAAATATTAATTCAAACTTACAGGAGGTAAGGCTTGAAACCATTGAGATGTTATGTCTGAATGCATTAATTTAAATAATGAATGCAGGGTTTCTCTAATAATTTTCACATTCTGATTATAAATGTAGTTTAAGATTACTGTAGGGCAAACTTAGTTATTTACAGTATTTATTTATTCATTCTAAGATATTTCAGTTTTTCTAAATTGCTTATCAACACTAGAAATACGAATGGTCCCACTTTGGCATTTCTCGTTTTTGTCGCTCTGTAATTCAAAAAATATCCAACAAAAAATGTCTCTGAATTTTCATAATTTGATCCAATTTAAGTGCTTATTTAATCATTCATATGTTGACTTTATAGAAACGTTAGTAACTTATACTTTTGTAAGTAATTTTGTAGTAATTTACATTTTGATTTGACGTTACCTGGATTCCTTTTAAATGATTCTCTGTCGAAAGGAAGAAGCGTATTTTTTAACACCGCAGAAGGAATGCATAATGCCTCGTATTAATTATCATATAATTTGTTTTAAAATATTTACGTAAGCAATTGTTTCCCTTAGAAATTATAGTTAACACAAGGTATTAATAGGTTTAAAGGATCAGAAATTGTCTTCATTGGACACATGAAGTGATATGAGATTTATATACAGAATAAAGCACTTAAAATGAAGACGACCCGATAATGAAGTGCAAATATATTCTATGCTATCTCCTACTAAACTTACAGGATTATTTGGGTCGGTATTTTGGATTTGACATGAGGAGGATGTGTCGAAACTCTACTGAAAGTTACCGAATGTCAAGAGCTTTGTAACTTCGAGTCCTAGTATATTAGGTTACATATCTGCAAAATGTGCTAGATATGACTAAAGTAAGTACATTAATGGACGCTTCTGATTTGCGATTTTTTTTCCGCTAAGCTTGCCTTATCTTTTTTTATTAGTTCCATTTATTTATATTTTAGAGCATTTTGTGTTTGCTTTGGTAAATGATGATTTTATAATCTCGATTAAAACTTCTATTAACAAAAATCTTGATTAACTTGAAATCTAACGACTCGTTCCGTTTCAATAAAAAGCGATTGAGCTGAATTTAAAACCAAATGACTCTTTTAAGTAGAGCAGCCTAGTATAATAACTAAATCTAAATCAGGAGATAGATTTGGAACCGGTTGTATATTACTGACAATCCAGTATTTGATAAACAATGAATTGCTTCTCAATATTAATGTTATAGTCTCCCTACAATAAATTATCTTTCAGGGGAGTTTCTACAAAGCAACGTGATTGTCTACTTATAACGGCATCTCCCTTTCAAAGGTTTATTGTTTTGCCTCTTGTCACTTTTGTTGAAAATATCAATTAAAAAAGGAATTTTTGTGGTGCAAATTCTCTATCAGATAGGCCTGTTTCTTTAAACACTCGCATTATTCACTCTAGTAATAACTAACTCAATATCAAATAATTCAATATCAAAGGAACCTTGTTAAACAAAAAAAAACAATACATTAAAAAAAGTAATTATTCTGAACACTCCTTTTTATACACTACTGGCCAATAAAATTGCTACACCAGGAAGGCGACACACCACGAACGTGAAATTTGCAGGACGGATAAAGCATGTTTTGATGTGCAAATGATTAGCTTATCAGCGCATTCATTCAAAGCAGGGAGCGGTAGCGGCACCTATAATGTGTATAAAAGAAGAGATTTGACTGTAAGTTTCTCATACAGAAATCGAATTTGAGCGTTGTTCTTCGGTAAAAAAGTTTTTGTTATGACTCGTGTAAGAAGGAAAAATGTCTACCAGCAAGTGTCTGAGTTTGATCGAGGTCGAATTGTAGCCTACCGGGATTGCGGTTTATTATACTGAAGTATTGCTGTTCACGTTGGTCGAGATCCCATGACTGTTAGCAGAATATAGAATCGATGGGTTCATGACGGTCATATGGAACGCCGTGCACGATCTCAATTGCCCCACGTCACTAACAGCCTTGAAGACAGACATGTTATCCACATGGTCTTAAGGGATCCTAAAGCTACGTTACGAACACTGAGTCAACAAATGGGGTCATTCGCAAGACCTGCACGAACAGTTCGACGACGTTCGAAGCAGCGTGGTTTGTCAGCAGGGCGACTATGGCTTCGACTACCCTTGACGCTGCATCACAGGCAGGAGGACCTCCACTGGTGGATTAATGACGAACCTGGATATAGGACACATGACTTCGTCTTTTCAGATGAATCCTGGTTCTGTATACAGCATCATGATGGCCGAATCCGTGTTTGGCGACATCATGGAGAATCCCCATTAGCAGCTTGCATTCGACATCGTCATACTGGCCTATCACCTAGAGTAATGGTTTAAAATTCCATTAGGTACACGTCTCGATCATCTCTTGTTCGCATTGCCAGCAGCTATTACATTTCTGATGTCTTAGGGCCAGTTGCTGTGTCTTATCTGCGAGGCCTCCATAACGCTACGTTTCAGCAGGACAATACACGACCAAATGTTGCTCGCACTGTCCTGACCATCCCACAGAACATGTTCCTGTTGCCCTGGTCAGCACGTTCTCCTGATCTCTCACCAATTGAAAACGTCTGGTCAATGGTTGTTGAACGACTGGCACGCCACCACTCGTCAGTCACTACGGTCGATGAATTATGGCATAATGTTGAAGCTGCATGGAATGCTGTACCCGTCCATGCTATCCAATCTCTGTTCGACTTGATGCACAGGAGAATGACTGCTGTTATTGCTGCCAGTGGAGGTTTTTCTGAGTACTGATTCCTCAAGATCTATACATCTAAATATCCTGAAAATTTAATCACTTGTTCTCCCAACTATAATGTATGTGTCCAATAAGTATCAATCTGTTATTTGCATTCCTTTCTGGTGTAGCAATTTTAACCGCCCGTAGTGTATGTTTTACTTAATTTAAATTAAAGGTCTTAATAATTAGATCGATCCATGTTAAATGTCGGATTTTCTTTTCATGTGATTAATTTTCTCCCTACTTTCGTTCTTCCTCTCTTTTAGGCATAACTTTGTTTGTTGTCGTACTGCTCATTGCCACAGTCAGAATTCAACAAAGTTTTCTTCAAAAAGTGTTCAATTTCGTTATTTATTTTGAATTTTGGGAGTATATGAATTCAATAAAAATTCGGAAATTCTTTCATAGAAGTATAAACTTGGTAATAATGTTACGAAAATCACACCCAATATAAAAGAGGCATTTGGCGATCATACAGTTAACAATCGAAAAGTGCAGCATATGTGTGAAAAAATTTCCTTCCAAAATAAAACGAGTGGAAGACCTAAAACGTCTGTGAAAAATAATTTTCTGAAAGCATTGGAAGTGAAACTAACTGTATCTACAAAGAAAATTGCTACCAGAATAAAAGTTGATCATACAACAGTAATGCAACACCTTTTTGATGGTGGAAAGGTGAAAAAAAAGGGATAAGTGGGTAACTGGGTGAAATAAGCTGAATCGGTAAAACGCATGATCCTCATTAATTACCCGATTTCACCGAGAGTCATTTTTCAAATAAATTTAGCTGCACCCAGCTTATTCAGCGGATTTTTCACTAATTCGGCCTTAATTTTGTTAAATACTTCAAATGGGTTTTACAGGCAAAGCAGTATAAAAATGAAGACAACCTGAAAAATTCCATATCATTTATTCTAAAGAACGGCTTTTTTTTAAGACCGACAACTAAGCATTAAAATCTCGTTCGGAAAAGAGCATTGGAATTGCATATTTAGGTAAAATAAACAGGTTTTGAAATAAGGCATGTGGTTTTTTACATGCACTTAAAAAATCTGACATTATATACGTACAACCTAATGTAGACTTTTGAACTAATCACATAGAAATGCAGTTACATTGACTTAAAAACTACAAAATATTTATTTCGTTATAAAGAGAGACTCCGCTGTATTACCATTTAAAAGAGTAGCAGCATTTAATTAATTTAGTTAGCTTTGCTTTATTTTTATGAATAATATTTGCTCCGAAATGATTTTAATAGTAAACAATTAAGTTGTTATATTTGTGAAAGAAATGGAATTCATCTTTACGCTTATTTAACAAAAAGCAATCGAATTTACTTTTACACTAGTAGCAGTTTCCACGCGTTTATGTAATTAAAAAAAGTAATGCGTGGAGACCCTCCGCGCGAAAGAAGTTACACTTCGTAACCTGCGACGTTAATTGTAGAAGAATCAGCAGTCGTAGAAGGATCACTAGTTCTATTCAACGACTCTTTTTCCTGCTCCTCTCGCTTCCGTGTTCTGTAATAACGGTAATATTGTGCATTTTTCCCTCTTGGACCTCTTGAACCAGTGGAACTGCCTCATCGTCTCACCCTGGAAAATGTATTTGTATTAATAATGTATGTGAATGTGTCATAATGTAATTTCAAAAGAGAAAACCTAACAATCAATTGATATTCACAAGAGACGTACCTTGACATAACCTTAAATCCGTCNGTCTCTTACAACAACGCCCCCTATAGTTCGTTGCGATCGCGAATACTTTTATGACTTTTATTATTTTCATGCTAGTGAGAACCAAAACAATATGGGAATGAATGAGGGAAAACTGGATCCTATCACGTGATTCACCGGCCAATAAAAATGTAGCGTTAAACGTTTAACGCAACCTTGTTGGAAGTCGCATAAGAAGTATAACTTCAAAAAACTATTTAAAAAATCATTCATATTCTCAGTTTCTAGACATCATATTTGAAAAGCTCGAATCTTTTTGTCAGCACAAAGCGAATTTCCAACAGCCAATCCCCACGGGTGCTTACGTCATATTTGAAAGGTCTCTGAGACGATGTTTCTGAAATTATTGATGAGGGAAGAAAGATAAATTCGTACGCTAAGATATTTAATAAGTAATCATGTTTAGAAATTGTGTGTTCAGAGTCAAAACGGAATTCTCTCTTCCATATTAATTCAACAAATTAAATGTTCTTCTTTGAAGTAACAAATAAGTTCATTCGTAACTTTTAGGACCGGTTTATGGAAGGCTATTCGAAAAGCGATCAATCATATGAAAAGAAACAAATAATGCCATCGAAGATGAATATAGGCTAATTTGTGGTAATATTTTAAGTAAATGAATTTTCTTTCATCTCAGATTTCAGAAAAGGAAACTGCGATATTTCAAAGTTATAGATTTAAGTGAAACTACTAACATCTTTTCAAAATATTAAGTTTTTGTTGAAAAGATTTTCGGGAAATATTTGAGTCTGTGGTTTCCTCGGATCGGATAGTTTATAACTCTTTATTGATTAGCTTCCTTAGAAGTCCATTATACTCTCCTGAAGGACATTAGTTAGTTTTATTTCTTTGACCTCAAATTTGTGGAGAGGTATTATTTGAGAATATTTTAAAACTATTTATAAAACTCTTTCGTATTTTATTTTCAACTCGCATTTTCGGAGGAAATAAAAATGAAAAATACTAAATTGAATTTTTACAAATTATTAAAGGATAGTTTTCTATTAGTTTTTATATAATTGTAAAAAATATTTTTATACAAATTTAAATTTTTTCTTTGACCTCAAATTTGTAGAGAGAAATTATTTGAGAATGTTTTGAAACTATTTATAAAGCTCTTTCAGATTTTATTTTTAAATTGCATTTTGAGAGGAAATAAAAATAAAAAAATGCTAAATTGAATTTTCAGTAATTATTGAAGGATAGTTTTCTAAAAATTTTATATGATTGTAAAAAATATTTTTATACAAATTTTAATTTTTTCTGTAATCTAAATATTTCATCGCAATTTATATTTGAAAATGTAATGTAATTATTTTTCTTGTCATTTATGTTTTATCACTTATGTTGTTAAGAAAAGCAGTGTGTTGTATTTCTTTGCTAAAACGATTTTGCAACCTCAAGAAACTAAGCTATTTTACCACGTTTATATTAACTTACCTTCGTGTATGTCTGTTCGGGTGGAATTTTGTAATCAATTTTAAACTCTTTTCCCGACTAACTACAGACTTTAAGTTTGACACATAGTTCAGAATTGGATGACAATGCATGAAAATGAAGAGAAAAAAGACATGCAAAGTAAAATAAAATTAAATAGCGAAAAATTAGTATTTTCGCGATTGTCTTTTCTTGTCGATTCGATTATTTCAAATTAGTGTTACATTTCAGTTGAAAAGTTTTGTGTACAGTGAGTGAAAAAATTGAGATTTTGGAAATGAGTACAAAAAAAAAATCAAAGTAAAAAATAATATTTATAAAAATCACGTTTTTGCAGTGGAGAATAGTAATTGAAAAATAAAAATTTGAGAAACGAAAAACGTGGGGCACATGAAATACCTAACAGTACATATACACATACATTTACATATTTTCTTACTCATACACATGCACAGCCACATACGCATCCACATATACGTCCACATACACATGCATATACACAAACATATTCCACATACACATCCGTATTCAGATACAATTACAATTGCAGATACACAAACACATATTCTCATGAGCACACATATACACACTAATATATCATTACTGTTATGTAATTCATGAGCCGCACGTTTTTCGCTTTTCAAATTTTTATTTTTTTAATTATTATTCTCCACTACAAAAACGTGGTTTTTAAAAGTACTATTCTTGATTTTGATTGTTTTTTTTAAATATGTCATCGCAATGCATCCTTACTAAAAATTGAAAAGTTGCATTGTAGGAATCGATGCTATTAATACCCCATATAGTAAGCTGAATTATCAAAGAAATCCAGTTAGTAGTTTTACTCAACAAGCAGCTTCTTGAAAGCAGATTAAAGGAATTGGGGAAAAAAAGTCAGGTTTTAAATCCTCTTATGACATCACGCACCAGATCTTAGGCCTCGTGTAAATGGGGAGTTAAGTAAAGCAATCAGATCCTACACGCAGCCTTTTATGATCGGTGTATCAAAGCCCGGTGCAAACCGTGGGAGTTAAGCAGTCTAGAATCGTTACTGTGACTCGTCAGCGGACTCAAAGTTACGCAAGCTTCTGAATTTAAGTGATAAAATAAAGAGAGTATAGTGGGGCTGGATAACTTTTGATCCAATGATCGGATTTTCATGTTCCAGGACTCAATCTTAATGGTTCGAGGGGATGACCTCAAATATGCTAATGAGATGAACCGGGATCGAATGACAGCGATAGCTGGGCGATACACTGTACATTAATTAGTCAGGGTCTCAAACGCCGGCGTTAATTAAGTGTGAGATGAAACTTGGATAACTTGGAGTCGAGAGAAACCGTACGCTATATTTTTGGTAGGTGTACAACAATTATGCTGGTGTTCTTACTAGAAAGAAAAAATGTATTGTATTAAGAGTCAAAATAAAACATAGCTGTTTTGTTTTTCAAGAGCTTTAATTGCTCTGAAGCACACTGAAAGTGCTTGCCAGTCTGTTTTAGGCATATCTAAAATAAAAAATATTGAGTGCACCTCCTCTGAAATGAAAGCGTATTGCCTCCAAAAATTTCATCCACGTTTTTCAAAAGTTACGCTTTTTGTGTCTTTTGTTTTAAGCATGACATAGGGTAAACTAACCAGTGAAGGAACACTCAAGCTTCGCTTGCCTATTAAAAAATCATATTAATTTCAAAATTCGTAATTTTAGTTAAATGACAGTGTCAACATATCTGATACTAATCGCGAATTATGTAAAAAAAATTGTAGAGAACTTGCATGATATTGTTTTAACGTTTTGAAGGTTCAAATAACAAGTAGTAAGAAGACCAAGTGAAGGAACAGCTCCTACCAGTGAATGAACACCCAGTAAAGGAGCACTTAATTTTGGTTATTTTTTAATGCTCTTTATGAATTTATAAGCCATACAAATATTTAAAAACAAGCCTATTCTTGAAATTATAACATATAAATACTTGGAAAATGTTAACTTTTTTTTGTAATCATGAATTGAAAATTAAAGTGTCAACATATTAACACATACTGTTCATTCACTGGGAAATCTATGCCCAGTAAAGGAACATGCCTGTTCCCTCACTGGTTAGAAGTTGTTTTTCGTATTTTTAACATACTTTTGATGCGGAACATCACTAAAGGTACAAGAAAATTAAAGTTTATCTTTTATTTTCATTAACTTAGAAAAAAAACCAGTAAAGGAACACTTGTTCCTTCACTGGTTTTTCATCGTTTGGTGATCCAGTGAATAAACACCCCCTTATCTCAGTACTTTATTATGCTATGATGCTTAAAAAAAATAAAACGTAACTTCAATAACTATATTTTGAATTCTCTTTTTCACAGTGAGAAAAATAAGACTATTACATGCAATTAATTCCACTTCAAACATATAAATACAAACACTCACCTTAGAATTTTTTCAAAGAAACAAGGTGTTGCAGAGATAATCACAAATTCAAATATTTTTCCACAGAAGTCTATTTGACCAGGTAATTCAAAACATTGCTAGATGACTTCCTATTGTTTTTTAGTAAGCTATTGTTACCAATCAATCTAAAGAAAAACTTTCAAATTCTTATTTATAATCCATATATATAAAATGTTCCTTCACTGGTTGGTTTACCCTACATAACAAAAATTGATTTTTGCTTTATAGTTCAATTGAAACCATTTCTTTATTTCATTTTATTTATTTATTATTACTCTCCTTTTTTGTAATATTTTAAAAGTGGTAACGGCATATTGCATGCTTGTAGAGATTAACAAAAAATAATTAAAAAAAAGCACAAGCACGTTAGAAATTTTGTTAATAAAGTAATATTAATGTATGTAATCATGAAAACTGGAGAGAGTGTTCGTCAGAGAAAAGTAATGCTGATAAATTTACTTTTCCTCATTTTTTATTTTTTTAAACTTTCAAAAAAATGGGACTAGAATATATTCCATTAAAAGAAGGTAAAAAAATATCTATTTATATAAATATATTTAACCATCTTCCTTTTCTTTGTCCCGATTCGAGGTAGAAATCGCATCAATCACTTTATCAGAACAATAAGATACCAGAATTCTGGCTTTGACGTGTCTTCCATTCGAAGTTTGGGAACTCGATGCTTCGAAATTATCAGCTTTCTGGTTCAATGTGGGAATCTAATCATAACACTGAGAGGGACTCTTATTTATTATTATTATTTTTTGATCAATACATTTTATGCAAAGTTATATTATTAAGTATTTTGTTTCTCTGCTACTTAATTGGGGAAACAAATTTTTTACGCGCTTTATCGTAGTTTTTAGATTAACATTAAAAACTTTTTTGAAGTTAGAAATTTTGAAAGTGCTTTGAATAATTGTTAGTTTTCTCCTGGAATAGTGACATTAAGTCAATTAGCTTGTTTGTTTTGTTTAAAATGTTAGAATATGATATACTGAACTAAATTATAAATTTACCGCGAATGCCCATCTTCGTCAAATTTAAAAGTATCCCGAGATCAGAAGGTGTGAACACGTGGAAAGCGAAAATCAAATATACTTTGGCTTGTACTGCACGATATTAAACAACAAAATTCTTGAAATTCTACTCGTTTAAAAAGGCTGACCAGTTCATCACACGATGCGACTAGTCAATAGTAATGAAAAGAAAAGTTTGTGTGCAGCTCTTATAACTCCAAAACCATTTGTGCTATGGTCCTGAAATTTGGACAGTAGATGAGAGGGAAGAAATATAGCATCTATCTTAAAAGTTCAATTAATTTTCCTAAAATTTCAATTAGTTTTTCTGGGAGAAACGTTTGAGAAATAATTTTTTCTTATTGGTTAAGCATTTGCCATTCTTATATCATAAAATGGAGATGATTTTGTTTTTTCAAATATTTAAAACTTAATATCAGTGATTTTTGCTACCTTACAACTTTATATAATAAAATAAAATTTCCATCTCTTCAGTATTTAAATAATTTTTATTCGGTAGATCAGAAGAGCTCATAATTGAACATGAATGACTTGTTAAGGCTACGTCACAAATTAGTATTTTGATAGTCATCCGAAGCCGTGTGTTTATTTTGTTAATTGCTACGTTTTATAGCATGTTGCTATAAAACCAAATGCTTAGAACCTCCGGGACGGGCAGCAATTAAGTATAAATTAAAATAAAATGGAACTATTTCAGCATTACTTATTGAGACGATATTTGCTATTTCTTTGGTGCATGATTCCGAAAAGATAATTAATTTTTTACTTCGTACGAATAATAAGTATTAAGCTTGTTATATATAAATAAATAAAAAAGTCTTTTTTTCAGAATAACTTGCTTAAGTTTATAAATATTTTTACAGGTTGCTTCAGTACCGACATTAAATTAAAGCTTTTTAGATCAAAATAAGGATTCTGAGCATAGCGAAGCCAAAGTAGGAAAGGTTCATTTTAACGTATTTGTTCCAATTCAGAAGAAGCCATTTATAAACTACTTAGTCGCCTAGAAAACCATTTACTTGTAGCTTCAAAGTTTTCGTTTTTTTCTTCCTTTTTTTTCTTCTTTTAGACTCATTTTTCAAATTAACAACTCTCTTCACCAAAATAGTGGGAGCCAGAAACTGAAAACAAATTGTTGCTTTCGTGCTGGTTCTTAAAAGCGCAAAATCTAGTTAGAGCGTGAATGCTACTTTAATGGGAAGCCATTCAAAAGAAGAGAATTTGGAAGAAAAAGAACTTTTTTAAAAGAAACAAGAACAATAATTTCAGCCTCATAAACTGCTGCAAGTTGAAAACGCGCAAAGTTTAGTTCATCATGCGGACTAATGGCGGAGGAAGCTTCGTCATTTGCAACGCATTTTAATAAAACCAGAAAGCTGCAAACGCTGAATTATTCTCTTGAGCTGATTTCTCATGAGATTTGAAAGAAAATACAAATGAAAGGTGCAAAAAATAAGTAATATTTTTAAAAGTGTACCTACATCAGCAAAACCCAATAAAATCTATACTTTGTTCTTTTCTTTTAATTTTTCTTTTACTTTTAACTTCATGTACAGTAATTTAAGATGAAATGAAATTGCAATTTAATACCTGAAAGTGACGTCACGTATGGGTCAGAAAATCAGGTTCAACATACAAGAGTGATGTCGGTTGTCGGTTGATATCTGATCTGAAACTTGAGTCAGCATAATAATAATTCCAGCTCCTAAAGCTGTAACGTTAACATGTTCTGTACAGTCACGTGAATACATACAATCATGTAATTAGTTGCAAAAACACAATCACAAAATATGATTGATGCTTTTTTTTGCAATAATTGATAGCATGAAAAATTCCGAGTTACTTCTTAGGGCTTCTAAAATGTACGTTCTGACGTAAATTATTTTCTGTTATTTAATTTGATTCAACAAGATAATGAAAATATTTTAAAAAAATAGTATTGTTTAAAACGTTTTTACTAATTTATCTACATAAAGTTAAATGCTGAAAGAAACAACGCAGACGAAAAGTTGATTATTTTATAGTTTCTTAATTTTTTTAATTAGAATTTAGATTTATTCTGCTTTTCTTTTCGTAGCAGTCTTAAAAACCAAAGGTTTTAAGAGATTCTTTAACACATTATGAGAGATTTATGATAACTAGCGGGAATTAGGCTTCCTATTTGCTGTATTTGCCAACTCTTGAAGCTGCTTTCTGCTTCCTTCAATTGCAGAAAAATGAAATATTTATATATATATATATAAAAAATAAAAAAAACTTGGCTTAGAGTATTTTCAAATTTTGAGTTTGACAAGACGCTTAAAACTTGACAGGAATGCTTTCAAATAATCTGATTTTTTTTTCTGAAGCAATTTAAAGTTAGTTATGTTTGACACGTTATACTGCCAATGAAGTGTTTTATATTTTATTTTATTTATGACGCCACTTCATTTACAGACAATATCGTTTTGTAGGAATGACAGAGAGTTTATTATGGCTTCAAGTTTAAAGAATATTCAAATTTTATTTCAGTTTCAAAAAGTACTCTTCCATGCCATCAGTAATAATTTAACGAAACAAAGCGAGATTATTCATTGAAAAATAAAGAAAAGCTTGTTTTTATTATCAACTCTTTTTTTCAACTGACAAAAAATAAAACTATTCTCGATTTCAATCCTTAATATCGTTTATTATCTATTTCTAATTATTAAATCTAGGTTTCTTTCTAGAAAAACAAAGTTCTTGATCTACAAAACTCTTGTCCGGTCAGTCTTGACATACGCTTCTGAAGCTTGGACAATGACAAAACAGGAGGAAAATTGTATTGCTACATTTGAGAGAAAGATTTTGGGGAGTATACTTGGTGGTGTAAATGAAAACAATAACTGGAGAAGGAGATTTAACTTTGATCTGTACAAGATTTATAAACAACCTGATATTATTAAATACATAAAAATAAATAGAATGAATTGGATGGCTCACGTGATTCGAATGAGCGATGACAATACAATAAAAAAGAAACTGCTTTTTAGATCCACTGGAACAAGAAAGCGGGGAAGGCTGTGGTTAAGATGGGCTGACTCAATGGAGTCTTGATTTTCTCGCAATTAATGAAAAGTATTGGAGATCAAAGGTAAATTGGAAGTCGTCATGGAGAAATCTTCAGAGGAAGGCATTGACTCACATTGGGCTG
>NC_092210.1:76137156-76162899 GCF_043381705.1 Parasteatoda tepidariorum
TATATATATATATATATAATTCTTTTAAAACAAATGCTAAAAATATTCAGCATATAATTCAATATTTTAAAATTCTATGTTCGAAGATCCAGCAAGTTCAAAATCTTTATTATTTTCCATATTGTAATAAGCATGATAAAAAATGGAGGTTATTTTCCGGAGTTAAAAGAGGAATTCAGATTGAGTAATATACGCGACGTTATTCAACATAGGCAGCATTAAAGATGGCTAACCTGACTTGCAATATTTGAGCATATATTGAGCATAAATCGCTCATGAGCTACAATAGCGGCACAACTCAAAAAATCATGTTTTGAGATAAGTGGGTTCAACGTTTTCATTGGTAAGGAAAATGCCTAAGAACTGCTATAGTTTCCTTAGACGAAGATTACCTTAAAGTTTAATTATGAGTTGTGCTACTATTGAAGATGAAAAGAATGTGTATTTTCATATTTATATCTGTTCTTAGTCCAAAACGCGTGTTTCTTTAGTTGTGCCACTATTGCAGCCTATGAGCGAGATATTTGAGTATAGATTTGAGAGCGAATAAAAAGAGCTTCACTTAGAAAGAGCTATATATGACAGACATTTTTCTGTCATCTTATTTCTGATGACTCCGTTCTACACTTTCATTAAACGCCTCTCTTACCTGCATAAAACATTAAGTATCATTGAAACAAAAATATGAAGCCCCTTTTACTCATATCAACTTTTTAATTTATTTTTAATTTTTTTTCATATCTACCTAATATATAGCTTAGTTAACATTAGCTCTCTGTTGCCTATGCAGAAAAGGAAATTTCATTGGTTTTTGTGACCAGAAATACATACATTTTGTGATACATAAGTGTTTTATATCATATACATTACGAGAGATGTCTGAAATAATATTCTTGTAATATTACTTTGCACTGAACTGTTTGCTTAAAATTAGTTAATTGACTAATATTAAATTAATGTTAACTTAGTACTGGATCTTGATAAAAGTTATCCTCTCATCAGACATGAAAATAATAAAAAAAGTTTATAATATCAACCAAACGCTTGATTAATTAATTTTAAAAGAGAAATACTTGAAAACAACTTATGTCAAATTCATGTAAAAAAAAATAACCCACACGAGCTAGCTCTATAACTAAAATCATGAATCAACACCAATAAATATTTATGGTATGAGCATTATCAATTTTTTCATCGTTATTTTCATAGCAGTTAAGCGCCATCTAAACACTACCGAGACACTAAACACTCAATCCATAATTAAATTATTTAGAACCAATAATTTTCTTACAGAATACTTCAGTCATAAAAGGTAATTAATTAAAAAACTTAATTAAACTCATATCGATAATTGTTAATAAAAGTTACACTTTAATTAATGCACGCATAAAGGCAACATAAAAATTACTTTTTTCTTGACTGCATTTTGAAATATTTATCAAAACCTAACCATAAATGGTAAATTACAGTACACTCTGAGACCACGTTTGCATTTGCAAATATCAAGATTATGAACAATAAACAGTTCAAACTCTAGGGCTTGTGGAATAATGTGTCCGCAGGGCCAATGCAAATTAATTCGCTCCACAACGGCCTCTGCTGTCTAATTGAGCCAATGTAGAAGGAAGTCCCCGAGGTAGCTTATCAGAATGTCGTTTATCTTATCCTCGTAAAAGGGCTACTTTATTAATGACTACCTCTCCCAGAAAAGAAAATGAGTTAAGTGTTGATTTTTATGCTCAAACTTCAAAGGTTGGATAAACATAAACAAATAAAATTCTCTTAAAACAAATTTAGAACCTTCGCTATTGATAAATAATATATATTGTTGCTGGTGCACTATGTTTCTTTAGTCCTTATATGAAATGTAGTTAAAAAAGTGCTATGTGCGAACAGGTGGTTAGTTAAAACTTTATTGATTATACTCACTGGGAAATAAAAAGAATGTATTTCTTACTTATTCTGGAGATTTCTTATATCTATAGTTTTATGAAACGTGGAGGGATACGAAAATATTGCAGTCTGAAATCAATTCATATATGTAAAAGAAACGTATTGTATATAAGACAGCAGTAGTTGCAAAATAAAGTATCGAAACAAGTGTGAGGGATTTGTGCAGAGATAAAGCTAAAATTCAGTAAATTTTGATATTTTGCTAGAACATAATGAAATTATGGTAACTTAGTATAAAGAAAAGTTCAAAAATTTTTATCCCTCGAAGAAGCTCTTTTTTTTTTAAATAAGTTACAATTTCCGAAAAAATTCGTGAAATTTAAAAAATTTCTTTTCAACGTGAAGGTTATCATATTTCAGATATTACCTGAAATTATACAAGTGAATGTACGTATTCTGTTTTCTCTTCCCTAAATAGATTGTGCAGTTTAATTAGTCATTGTAATTTATAGGCAAATAGATGAGGATAACTGCCATGCTGAGCAGCGGTTTTATAACAAAATTTTTATAAACTTTTGCAAATGTGTGTTAAAACTGTGCTGACAGAGAGAGTATTTTCTAATTAATTAAAAATACACTTTCCGGTGGCGCAATGAATTATTTATGTAACATTGTTATGTAACAAATTTAGACATTATGAAACGCTCTCCGGTCACTTTGGCAGCAAAATAATAAGGGAAAATACACTTTGATTTATATAGAATTGGTTTTGATATAATTAGAAATCATTTGTGGTAATTGCTTGCACGTCCAAAGTAAAGTGACCTGCTTTATCTTTTTCTCAACATTTAAAAATATTGATTAAAAATTACGTAGTTTATCAGATAAAATTTATTACCACTTTAGTAATTTATTCACTATATTCTTGATGGTAGTTCTCTATATTATTAGCAGATGTCGCAGTATGATAAAAGACATTAATAGCTTCCTTCAGTTGATACGAATGGCTTGATTTTCCCTTATCTGAGCTGCTATGAAGTCAGAAGAAGACTACCAGACTTCCAGTTGGATTTGTTCTGTTTTTTAGGATACTAGGTGAATAAATGGTTGTACTCCTTCGAAAGGGTTTAATGAAAATGTTCATGATTTCAAGATTAGGTGATGAAGTAATTAACCAGATTTTCAGGCCTGAATCTTAAAAAGTATATGTGATTTTTTTGGCAGAAGAATAGCATCTCGCAACCTTTGTACCAGAAGCTTTAAACTAATAGTAAAATGCTGAGCTAAGATCTTAAATATACTGCTCAAAACATATGTAAATCTCGTAATTCGAGTTAATTGTGAGACTCACATTTTTGACCAGAAGAGTCGTACTCAATACTAAATTCTCATCAATTACAATTTTTCTACATCATTTTTGGATTAACTTGATGTGACACCCATTAATTTCAGATCTTTAGTACGTGACAATGCCTTGATGTAATTATCATTCTTACCACTTTTTAAAAAAAAAAAATTTATTTCTCAGAAACTGTACTTTGTAACGTAAAATTACATACTTTAAAATAATGTAAAAAAATTTGCATCTTACATTTCAAAATTTTTTCGATTATTATTAAATTAAAGAATAAAAAATAATACATGTTTACTAAGACTTGTTTTTGTATGGGATTCTCTTTGGACAAACGAGATTTTTATAATAGTGTTTAAAAAATTTTCACTTCGCCTAAGAAGTTCTCGAGATATGGTGCAATACACAAAAAGTAAAAATTACATCAAGATGTCCAAATTTTTTCCTGGTCAAACAATGGGACCATATTTGACACGCTGCGGTTACCCTCTATATTTTGGGGGGTCAGAAATCTGAATCCGTTTAAAAAAAGGCATGTTTATTCAGGGAAATTACGTTTTTGCTTCTAATTTCGTTACTTAAAATATCGCCAGTACTACTGCACTAATTGATTAGCATATTTAAAATCACCCTCTGGAATTATTAATATTGAGTCCCAGAATGTCTATCATTAAATCAAAAGTTATTTATAGTATTTTTTTGTGCGTATTATACCTCCATATAAAATTTCTTTATGCGTTGACGACTAAAATATGCTTGTTCTACTAAATATATCTTTAAAATTGCATCTTTAAAATTTTTTCACTACAAGAAGGATAAACGTTTATTTTACACCAAGCATAGAGTTCGGCAATTATTAAGCAAATATTAAATAATAATAATTTAAACTAGTTTTTAAAACTTACTGTTTTCATGGAAATCGCATTATTCATTAGCAGCACTTCATTTTAATCTCTACTTTTTTTAAAAAGAAAATCACTGGAATTTCATGATTTTCATCTATATTTTTCGGAAATAATGGGTTCTATATATCATTAGTACTAACTATTGAAGGAACACTGGTTAATAGAGGAACACCAGGAATAGCAAATAGCATTCATCGTTATACTGGTTTATTTTAATGAACTCTTATGATTCAAACGGAGCGCAAGGGTACATAACCAGGGAAGTAGCCTGAGTCTAATTAAACTGACAATTATCGTAAAACTGTCTCCAGGGTTCGAAAGACTATTTTAGAAATCAAATCAATTCTAACATTGCCGCCGTTTGTTAGGAATAATCCAATAATGCACTCTGTTCTAAAATTCAATGTCATAACACGGCTTAGAATGTTTGTTCGTAAATATTTTATGCTATTCAATTAATCGTTCGAATTGTGCTTGAATAGGAAAGGAGATACTATGAATGTTTGATTCTTGTTTAAAATGATTCGAAGTTAAAATTTCAGACTGTTTTAAAAACCGATAAGAGGCTTGAAAAATCAGGCGTTTTTGTACCATTATTTCTTATTTAATTCCTGGAAGGTTAGGACTAAAACCGATTAAAGTCCTCCCGAGGTGAGTAAAACATAAAAAATTGCTTTTGTTCCAAAGAAGCGAAATAGACAAACAAAGAAGCGAAATCAGTGAATAAAGTTAGATGAAGTAATTTTAAAATAAATCTATTTGTTGTATTCTAAATTAAAGGGTCCTGCATTTTCGGTTTGTTGTTAGAAATTTCTATTTCGGATTAAGAACTTCATTCACTTCAAATGCTCAAAAAATAGACTTCCTAGATGTGAATAAGAAGAGACAAAAATGATTTGAATTATAAAACGTAAAGTTGCTAAAAAAAGAAAAAAAAATCAAGGAGAGAAACAAAACTGGAAAAACCACAGTAGCCGAGCCTGTTCATAATTGAGCCTGCAGGATAAAATTCATTTCCACACAGCAAGTGGAAATATATTTTATCCTGATTTGCCACTGTGGTTTTTTGTCCTATTTTTCATCTTTTTTTCTCTTTCAACGTACCTTTTGCTCTCTTTCATTTGAGCTTTTATCAGAAACAATGCAAAAATATATTACGCCATTTTTTGTATCAGGTAGAGTCTCATGTGCATTAAAAGTTATTTTCCTTATAAAAAGCTAAATTTTTAATTTGCTACTGGGAGAATATTAATATTAACTAGTTTTTTTCCTTCAGATATAATTCAAAATAAGTCAGTATTTTTTTTAGGAAAGTATGAAGGAAACCGGAGGGAAATTTAATTTACTCTTAATGTGAGTCTTCTTGGAAAGCACAAACGAGTTGCCAAAATCTTATGCGCAATCGTTGTTTAAAAATCATGATCCAACATTATTTTTTGCTTGTGTACTTCGATTAAATGAATGAAATGAGGCTAGTTTTAGTTTTTTTTCTCAAATCATCGTTATAAACATTTTAAAAATACGGTTTTTAAATTTTTTTTCTTCTTCAAAATTTTATTCTTGTTCCATAAAGTTTGTTTTTGTTATTGTTAAATAAATTTATAATAGTAATTTATTCCTTCGTTATACCATTTCTTCTTACAGTCTCTTGTTTTAATGCAATTATAATATTCGTTTTCAAATTATTCATCCATGTTTTCTTCTTGCTCATTCGAGGTCTTTTACTGATTAAAGAAATTTCCCATTTGTTCTATCATTGACACCATTTGTTCATTCATGATCTTCATTTGTTCATTTATAGTCTCCATTTGTTCCTTCATCGTCTCCATCTTAGCATTCATCCTTCTAATTTTTTCATTCGTTTCCTTCATTTTCCCACTCTTTATTGTCTTCACTTTTCTATAAATGGAGTCAGTTTGCTCATTCATGTCAATGACTTTCCCATTGATGTTCTTCATTTGTTCATTCATGTTTTCCATATCTTTAATAGTAGATTGCATTTCCTCATTCATATTTTCCGTTTCTCCATGCTTGTTTTCATTTTCTTTATTCCTGTTTTCTATTTCTACATCAATGGCGTCTAGGTGTTGAACCATGGTTCTTAGGTGTTTAATCACGGTTTCTTGTTGCCTTTTTATGATCTCCCTTTGCTCTTGAATATCCTGAATATTTTCTTTCATGTTCACCATTTGTTCGTCCATTTCTTCATTCATCTTTTTATCGAAACTAGAAGAACAACAAGTAAAGGTTAGTGAGGGATCTAGAAGAGAGACTTGGAGAGCTATTTTCCATTTTTATACATCCATTCATTTGATCATTTCTCATCGGGTTTATTTGTGGCGAAAAATTCAGAAGTTATAATTTCGTTTATTTATAAGCACAAAGGTTTAGTTTTATATCTAATTCCTTACAACAGGCAAAATTATGAGATTCCTTCCCACAAAAGTTAAAAAGAAAAGAAGCATTTTAACATAGCAATAGAAAAAATTACAATAAAAAGAGAAAATGCGATTTTCTATTAAAGTTAATATAATAAATATTTAGTAATTTTATTTATCCGTTCATCTCATATAGGAATTGAATAAATACACTTAACCCCTTAACGATCGGTTAATTTTCAAGAAAACGGTCATAAAAGTGCCTTTTTTTTGCTTTTGTATTTGTATTACGTATTTGATTAGTGCTGACATCTAGTTTAAAATAAACTAACTATCTACAATTTCCTTGAAAATATCCTGGTACTGCCATCTGGTGTGCAAATAAGAAACAAAATGTTTTCCAGGCAAAAGAAATGAATTAGTTTTATTCTTATTGGTGCGTTACTGCTGAACACTCCAGCCCGTCAATATCACGGGAGCGAGAAATAGAGGGCGAAACCTCACCACGTCATTTTCACGGGAGCGAGAAGGAAGGGGTTAATAAGGTCAAATGAGGGCAAAGTAGTCTCACATAAAAAGTACATAACTCAAATTAATAAGCTATTCTGATGTATTGTGATGAATCATTTTCTTACCACAGTTAAGAAGGGTGAATTTCATTTTGCTGTTTAATATATTTACAGTTTTAAAATTTCGCGAAAAAATTATTTGATGATCTTAAACAATTCCACGGATATAGTGAAAACTTAAACTAAGTGAGAAATGCGTTTAAAAACTATTGGACAACTTATTTTCCAGATTGTGAACATCCGTTATATTTTGAGTGTCAAGAATTCAAATTCGTTGCCATAAAAATATGTCTATTTATAGGAAGTGCGTTTTTCCATTTGATTTCGTATTTTAAAATATCCTCTGCAGAAATCCCTTATATTTTGAGAGCCAAAAATTCAAATCCGTTGCCATAAAAATATGTCTACTTATAGGAAATGCGTTTTTCTGTTTGATTTTGTATTTTAAAATATCCTCTGCAGAAATTATTTATGATACTTAAGTTTAGACTCTCAAACCATTTGAATTGCATCTGAGTGCTTAGCAAGCTTATCGTCAGATGGAAAGTTATTTAAGGTGTTCACATTTTATTCTGCGTTCTTTTTTTATCTTTTCTTCTTTAAAATATCATCGCGTTTCATTTACAAGTAATTAGATATAAAGTTCATTATCTAAAAAAATTTGTACATGTAAATATTAAAATCAAAAATAAAATTCATTTCTAATTCAAATAAAATGTATAATTTGGCGGAGTCTAAAAACCATCAAGCCCTTTTTTTTTCTTCCCTTAATAAATTTATAGCGTTAAAAAGATCAATTTAAACAAGGCTTTTTTAACTCTGCCTTTATAAGTTATATTAAACATAACGAATGTATTAGAAATTTATGATTTGAAAGCAAACTGTTCATTAAAAAGAAACAACAAACTTATGAACTAAGTCTGTTCGAATCATAGATCAGCTTGTGTTATACATTTTTGTTCATATAAAAGTATAATTCAAATGAAGAAGGATGATTTCTTAAGAATAAATAAAAATTCTATTTCAATCAATTCCCTGAGTAATTATTTGTCCATAATTACCAATGTTTTAGATTATTTTTTATAATATTCCTTCTTAACTCTACAACAGTTTTTAAGTCTTAAGTTAACACATGCTATAACGGGGTTTTATATTTTTCCAAACTTTTTATGAAAATGTAAAGGGTAGCATGAAAAATTATTTAAAAAAATTATTATTATTTTTTAAAGTTACTGTTAAAAATATATACATAACCAAAAAAAAGTTTTTTTGTCCGAATTATCTAAATTAACCCTATCCTTTGTGGAATTATATTTTTAGGCGTGGTAGTTGTACTATCGAAATTATTTTTCGATAGCGTGTTAGACGTCCATTTCTACCAGAAAGACAAAAAAAATCTTTTATTCACTTTCATTCCTGAAGAATTTCTTGATATTCTCATTTATCACTTGTAATTGCTTCAGTATTATTTGTATTGCAAAAATAAATGTAACTTTATCATTTAATGAAAAAATATTTTTAAACACTTCCAAAAAATTTTAAAATTAAGTTTTTAGCTCCTCTTGAAACAATGGAACAAAGAGGACAAAATTCGGTTAGAATAACTGTACCCGAATGGAAAAAAAGCAAAATAAAAAAATAAAATTGAAGGAAATTTAAAAAGACATAATTCTGGTAAATCGAACCAAAATACGCGTTGTTTAAACTTTCCTTTGGTAGTTTTTTCGTTCATACGCTAACGGTTTACTGAAAATTCTGGTTTTCAAAATTACGTCGTATGACCCCACATTTTGTAAAAAAATACAGAACTGAAAAGTTTTATGCCAAGCTGTTTGGTGTCTTGATAAAATTACCACATTTCACCACATTTACCAAATTTTATCACCCATTATAAAATCTTATTTTATTGTTAATTTTACTGAATTCATTACCAAAGCGCTTCGGTAAAAATTACCTTTTCTCAGTGCATATTAAAAATGCAAGCAATTATTTCTTGAAAAACAAACTTATAGTCTGAGTTTTCCAATCAAATGTTTACAATTAGCCAAACACAAGTTTTACATTGTTCTTTGAAAAAGCTTAGGTTTGCAAAAAGTGTGGTTGCAAGGTTTTGAAAGCGTTAGGTTGCAAGGTTTATAAAAAGTGTGGTGCAAGATAATGACATTTCTTGTATTTCTTTGCTTTAAAACACATTTTAATCGATATCTCATGAAATTTTTACTAAAACAAACGAAATTTTCCATTTAAATGCTTCAAAGTGTGACGTGTGACAGTCCAAAAAAGTAGACTGAAATAGCACGTAAGCGGTATGAATATGCATTCAAGACTAATGCTGCGTATAATGTTGAAAAATATTTTGGAACTTTCAAACTACGATTTTGCCAGAGTAATTCCAACTCCTCAATTAAGTGCGTTCTTAGACCGAAAGATTTCTATGAGCAAAGTTGTCGAACATTCTAGACGCGCAGGATAGGCTTCAGATTAGGCTAGTAAAATCAGGCTAGGTGCTAAATCCTGTTAAAAAAAATTTTCCTGGTATTAATCGACCAACTCAACCTTACTACCCAGTGTTGACATTCGTCAAAATAAATTGAAAGCTAAGGATGTCTTTAAACAACATTACATGGGGCTTTAAGATTTTAGTTGTTGTTGACGTATCCCTTTAGGCATAGGAGGTGCGATTGTTCTTGTTTTTCAGTGGCGCCATCTATGGCCAAGAATTCGTCTTTTACCACGGCATACGTCACACCCATTTATAAGGCGGACCCATTCATACATCCATTCATTCATCCACAGATCGTAATTTTGACCTGAATCAGAGAACGATCGATCTCCAATCCAGTACTCCCAGAGGTATTGATTTGTTATGGGAACATGGAGGACTTCGCGACTCGATATAATTTAACGTGCATCAGTCACCAACTACAAGGGGAGTCTTCGGCCGATGGGGTTCGAACCCACGAACTCTCGGACATGGGCCCAGTGCCTTACCGACCAGGCTATCCCGGCCTTTAAGATTTCAGTCTTATACCTCAAGAAAGTCAGGGTCACATTCCAGATCACAAAAAACAGAAGCACCCTGTTGCTTTTCTCTCTTCCATCACGATATTTTGATGCATCTTTTCTTTCAAATGTTCCTTTTTTGTCCGGAAAAATATTTAAAAAACGACCACGTGGAAAAACACATATAGACGATGCTATATGTATATTTATATGTGTCTGAATAAGAACTTGAGTAAAAACGTACTAAAAAATTGAAAACTTCTGGCACGATTGGAACATCGAAAAGCTCGTCATTTTACCAAAGAACTTTCGTAATAATTTCGGTAAAATCAATAGTAAAATGTTGCTTTATAATATGCGTTAAAAATTGGTAATTTTATCATAATAACCCTTTACAGCACGGTATAAAAAAACATTTATTTGGTTTAAATTTTTTTTCTCAGGTTTGTAGTTTTTACTAAATGTGTGGTAATGAGAAGCATAATTTTAAAAACCAGAATTTTCGAAAACCGTTTAATTATGAACGGAAAAATCACCAAAATAATGATTTAAATACCTCAAATTTTGGTTTTATTATCCAGAATTATTGTTATTTTTTTTAACAGAAATGTCATTACCATATTGTATTGTAATTTTACCAGAATTTCTTTATCCGTGTAAGGATTTAGAATTAAAATGTTCTATTTTCCAAATGCAAAAGGAAATGTGGTATTGAAACTCAGTTAAAATGTACTAATAAAGTTAAAAAGGAAGCATTTGATCTTGGTGCCAAAGTGCATTTAATCACGTTAAAGATGAAAAAGACTCAAAATACTTAATTTAGTCTCAATTAATTCATTACGCTGAATGCGCACTCTAACTACGATTAAAATTTACAAACATAAACTTAGTATATAAGGACAGAAATAATTATGTATTTATTGAAGTACAATATGAAAGAAGAATTTCATAAGTATTATATTTAAAGCAAAAAAGTAATGCAATTTTAAATACTGAGACACTAAAGATTTAAAGGAAAATCAACATTGAAATTGTTTTCAAAAAAGATGATTTGTCGACTTACTTCTGCATTTCTCAATTGTCCCTTTTTTACGGAATCTGAATTTCCACGCAGATAATATCATGCTAATGTTAGCACTCGTAAGTGATATATTAAAGATATTGTTTTAAGTTTAATGTTGGGGGAACTTTATGTTGAGAGAACTTAGGCAATGCAAATTTTGGCTGGCATTTAAATATATAGCGGCATTTCTGCAACGATTTTCAGCCTTTGTAAGAAGAAACAGCTCCATATCATGTAAACAAATTAAATGAGATATTTGGTGCCTTAATAGATAAACTAAAGAAATGAAATGTGTACAATTAAAATGGTAACAAAAATTTAAAAAGTTGTGCGTACGTCATAATTTCTCAAGCTAATGGATAATTGAAGCATTATTTTTTTTTTATTTTGTCTGATTTTGTCCTGTTTCGGTTAATTCTTTTCAGTTTTGATATATTTTTTTTAATTCTCCAAATTTAAAATTTTTGTGATTGGTTTCTTCTGAAATTATAGTAAAATGACCGCAGACTGTCCATCCAATTAACCGACAAATTTAAGCTTAAAAACATTTTCTTCCTTACTGTTTTGAAATCGTTTAGGACTAGTATGGTTTAAAAAACCATAAACACAAAACTTAACAGATTTTTACCATTTACAACGAGTATGGTTTCAAAGCTGTAAAGAGAACTTTAAATGGACATTAGCAATTTTGTGGTGCTGCCATCTATGCGTGATTGAGAGCATTGCATTTCAATAGCGCAGGGTTACAAATCGGGGAGGAAGTACAGAATACATTGTCAAAGGGAATGAAAGAATTATTGTGGTGTCAACGCTAGGCCTCGAACTTCCATTTTGTCGGTTACGAGTTTGGCGGATTAACCCTCTCGTTTATAATATGTACCCATCTGAAAGGAACTAAGTATCTTCATTAGATGGTGCGATGAAATTATGGTTGTTTGACTGTATTTGGGGAAAGAAGTTAATAAACGGTTTTTCTAACAGTTAATAGTTTGAATACCATCTTATTTATGGTCATTTGGCAGCTTTCTCTGAATATGTTAAAATTATAATTAAAAATTTTTTTATTTTATCCATTTTTTCCCAGAAATTTCTAGCAGTGTATATTCATCAATTTACGCGTGTATGCTTGACTATTTATTTCAAATTAAAGACGACGTGGAAAATTACGTACGTCTGTAATGAAGAAATTGTTCCATTGCAAAGAGTTTTTCCCTAACAACTACATTTACATTCGTATATAGGTTAATAAAATGAATTATGTCTCTTGAGGTGTTAGAATTTTTGTGAGATACTAAGTGAACAATTTTATTAAGCTGTATAAGTAATTGTAGTTGGCGAAAACGTATTTTCCTCCCCGATAAGCCGAATTTAATTTCATAATTGACATACAATATAGTTCGTTAAAACCATATTATAAATATTTATTAATTATGAATTATTTCTTAATAAGATTGAGTTTTAAAATTTAATTATAATTAATTTCACAAGCCACATTTATTTCGCAAAATAAAGCATTGATTAAAAATGAAAGAAAAATTATAAAATATTTTTAATCAACTTTTTAATTTAAAAAAGCGATATTATATATCTTTAGAATTTAAGATTAATTTTAATAAATTTGTAAAAAGTGGTGCAAGGCTGTAATAAAACAGCATACGTCAGTGAGAATCAGTTGAAGGTTAATTTAAGTTTCTAAAACAATGAAAATTTTCATTTATATCTTGTTAGAATATATTAAAATACAGTATTCCAAATGAAATTTACTTTATTTTATACTGTATTTAGTTTATTAATAAATATTTGTTCCCTTGAGAAGACTTTTGCATGCTACTATGTGCATGAATAATACTTTGATAATCAAGATAAAATGCTATTACGAATACCACATTTTTTAAAGACACTAATTTTTTCTTATTTTTATCTGATACATGATGTTGTTTTTTATTCTAAAAACTAAACTCAGTGACGCGACAGCCCATAGAGGGCCAAGGCCTACTGTGCCCATGTCAGTTTTCTTGACCTTGGGCTCTAGGGTGCAGGAGCAGGTTCCGGTCAGGTGGTCAGCCGAACGCGGAACTCCTAGTGTTTATTTCCCAATCATGCTTGGTACTCATTTATTGAGCCACTGAAGGGATGAAAGGCTCAGTCAACCTTGCCCGGCCCGAGGATCGTACCCAGGACCTTTTTTATTCTAAACTATAGGTAAATTAGTAAGGGAAATGATTGTTGAAGGATAGAGTCTTCAAGAAGAAGTATAGGTCCTTGACCATGTTTTGGTTATTATTTTATTTTATTTTATTTTATTTTATTTTATTTTATTTTATTTTATTTTAATTTATTTTATTTTATTTTATAACCGTCGCTGAACAGCCAACCCAATTTAGGGTATACGACTAATAATGTTCAACTCCGTAGCCTTGTAATTTTGAATCCAACCCAGAAGACAAGGGAATTCCTGGATCAAGTAATGGGGGAAATATTTGATCCAGGATGAGCCTTTGTTTATGACTCTTTGATGGAACTAACGGTACATTTGCGTTACATGGAGAGGGAAACTATGAAAACCTCCCTTAGTTAGCCAGACGGCAAGCGCTCTCTAGCCAATGAACCGTCAACTACTGAGGATACTTTAAGTCAGCACTGTGGTCGGTGCAAGCTGGAGATGGAATTCGCATCGAGCTGTCATCGCTGGGATTCAAACCGAGTTCACCACATTGGAAGGCGAACGCTCTATCCCCTGATCCATCACGACTTTTATGCTACATTTTATTTTATTTTATAACCGTCATTGAGCAACAGACCCAATTTTTGAGTTTACGACTACTTATGTCCAACTCCGTAGCCTTGCAATTTTAAACCCAATTCAGAAGACAAGGGAACTCCTGGGTCGAGTATTGGGAGAAATTTGCCTTCATGGAGGACTTTTTGATGGAACTAACCCGCATTTGCGTTACATGAGGAGGAAAACCACGAGAACCTCCCACGGTTAGTCTCACGGCAACGGGACTCTAACCCATGATCCGTCTACCACTGAGAAATTTTCACGTTAGCACTGTGGTCGGTACAAGCCGGATGCGGAATTCGTATCGACCAGCCATTGCCGGGATCGAACCCGGTTCACCTCATTGGAAGTCGAACGCTTTATGTTATATTAATAATATCTAAATACCTTATGATCTAGTTTTTCAAGTAGAATAAGCCATAGTTTTCAGCTTTACATTAACTATATTAAACGTGCTTCGCCAGAAAGACTGCTAGATATATCAGCGTATACTTATACTACATGCAAATACACATCATTATGCGAAGAGCAACATCAGTACCATAAAACTTAAAAATAGATTTTACCTCTTATTCAAACACAATGCTTATTTTTGCATATAAAAGTATGTTTTATGACTTGAAAGTTTAATAAAAAAGAAAGTTGAATTCAAGGGGAAAATAGAAAAAAAAAAGATAAATAAATATGATAAGAAAAGCATATATCCGTAAGATCATCAAATATCGTTGAAAGCAAAGGCATGTAAGAAACTATCGTCCAAGAAGCCATTGGAAGAAGATAAAAGAAATGCTTTACTTTCATCTCTTTCTTTATTTAGTTGAGTCAGGAAGAGAAGACGCAAAACGAAACACCAAATTCGCTTTGGTGACATTTTCGGTTCTTATATCTATCAATATCTATAATAGTTTGCCTCGTCGAATGTTTTTGATTGATGAGAGGTTTTAGAAAAGATTGATGAGAAAAACATTTAGTGCACAGTAGTTCATCAATATATGCAGTGCGAAAACTGTAATTAATTCCAATGTGAAATAACATATTCGACAGCTTGCAATAATGGTTTTATAAAATTAAAAACTGATGGAAACAAAGATTAATTAATTAATTAAAATTATTAAAATTACTTGATTTAAATTTTATGGAGCGAAATGTAATGTTTTCACCTAATAAAATTTCTTTAATCAAAATGTGTTTTTAACGGCAGTGAGTAAGATAAATAATATATATTTACTCGGCAACATTAATAGTGATAGTCTGTATGTTCCCACAACATAAATGAAGGAAAACTGTGCCAAACATAAACGCCTTCCATAATTTTAATTTCTTTAAAAAAGACTTTTATCTGATTGCCTACTTTTGTAAAATTAATGTAAATTAAAAACTTAAGTTTCTTTGGAATGGGAAGCCTAATTTTTAAAATCTGCAAATTCGGAATTGAAATTTCGATTTATTATGAAAAAAAACAATAGAGTCATTTTTATTAATAAATGTTTAAGACTTTAGTGAAGACAATTTACATAATTACCAGCCAACAGTGAGACAATTCTCTGCTTATAAATTAAAATTATTTTCCAGTTATTCAAAACAAAACACCTTAAACAATTGTTTGTGACTACTTTATTATCTGAGTGTGAAAGTTTAGTTCTTTTCCTAGAGAAAAAAATCTTCCTCGGTTTACAAACGAAGAATGCCGAAAAATGTTCACTGTGATAAAACAGGTCCATTACTCTCTGATATATCTTTGAATTCGGTTTGAAAAATTGAATTCCGAGAGCTCAGTGTGCTGCCATCTGTATTTCAAAAGCAAATTTAAGTTTATAGATATTTAAGAACTATTTTTTTTATCTAAGCAATTATCGTATGGTTTAAGTATTTCTGCATGTGTAATTTGAAAAAGTTTTTTCACTGTGAATGGAAATAGTTATAGTTCTACTGCTGACTTGATTTATTGTTGAAATGCATGCATCATTCATACCCATTAAAATACTCTAAAATCTCTTCAAATAAAGGGGGGAAATCAATTTCGGTAAAGGGTAATTTTTTTCCTTATGAAGATTATAACATTAGTTAATAAATATGCTTTTCATGGTTTCATGCATACTCTAAGTCTAATTATAAAATTATTAAAATAATTTCGATATCCTTGGGAAGGCTTTTTCTAAGTTTCTAAATACTATGTTTAATTAATTTTTAGTATAACGTTTAACCACTAACGTTTTCATTGCGATTTGAAATAATTGCTAAATAACTAAAAAAAGCTAAAATATATATAAAATATTTCTCTTGAAGGTTGAAAAGTAATCGGAAAGCAATTATTCAAACATTATTCAGACTTTCTCGGATACATTTTTGTCTCTTGGCAAATTTACTTCATTATATTTATTTTTAATCCCCCTTCTTAAATTTTATTCTAAGTTGCTTTCTTAAAATTTCAGTCTGATGCCTTCATAAATTAAAAAAAAGTAACTTTAGTTAATAAAAAAAAACTATTCTGTATTTATTATTCTCTGTTTTGGTGTTTAAAGTAACTTCATTTCAAGAATCAATACTGCTTTGCCTTGAACATTAGAGATTTTTGAACAGGTTATAGTATTTGACCATCTGCCCCCCCCCTTTTCTAATTTGTAGAACTCAAGCATATATTTACGTATGATTTTTTTGAGGATAATATAGTACTAATTAAGTAGTACTTAAGTGTATAGTACTAATGACGTTAAATTCTATAAAATGGCTCAAAATTGTGCGTATATTGGGTCTACAAATGACAGAAAACTAGTGGCGTCATTCATTGCAGAAATTCTGTTAAATTTTTTAGCACTAACGCTTCATGCCAATAAATTCAGAGTAAAGATAGTACCTTAAGCACACAGAAAACGATTATAACTTATATATGGTAATCAACAGCAAAACTTCAGATAAAATTTTAGTGTTCTATCTAGGCTTAAGGTAGTCGTAAATTTAAGAGTTGATAAACTTCAATTTACGATAATATTGCGATAAGTTTAGAGTTCTTCTCGTGGCAGTAAAGAAACTACTGAAACTTACATCCCATCTGGAAAGGAGCTACTATAGAAATAGTATTCTAGAAATAGGAATAGTATCTGGAAAGGAGCTACTCTAGACAGTCAGGAAGTAATCGAAATTACGTTTGCGAATTTCCACCATTATAAACACGAGCACAAGGTAATAAAAGCGTGGTATGGTGGAACTGAACACAATTGAATAGAATTAGATTATTTATTTTTCATACCCGGGGCTTAAGCTAAATGGTTCTTTTTTATTATAAATGCTTACTCCACCTAAACCAGGAAAAACACTTTGGGAAATACGTTGTTGGAACTTCAATATTCTTTATCTATGACACACATGTATGTATTATTTACTTCTATTTTCAAAAGAAATTCTTTCCTCCAAAGTAAAAGACCGAGATTTTTTTCTTTACTTTTTGCAACGAAAAATAAAACATAAGACAAAACAAACAAAATTTGAAGGATGTAGACGCTAAAGCAGAAGTACCTTTGGACTGGTATGTTCAGAAAGTAAGTAAGGAACTTAAGCGAGAATCTCGTAGTTTTAGTGGCAAGAAAATTGGATGTTGTATTATGAGGAAGAATCTTATAAAATAATATGGGAACTGAATAGAAAAACGAAAAATAATTTTTCAAACTTTTGAAAAGAAAGGAAAATATTTTTTTCAGTAAATGAAGTCGAATTTAGACCTTTGTTGAAATCAAAACGAAGTATATTGCCTAGAGATATAAGCCCAATTTGGTTTATTAAAATGTATTACGAAACTCTGTTTGAATAAAACGATTATGTTCAAATGCCTATCTATTTATCTAAGCAAAATTCATACTTTAATAGAATTTTTGAAAAAAAGTTAATTGAAATTTAGTTTTGATACTTTTAAAAATAATACTTTTTGATTTATGTTGAGAACTTCCAATGGTTAAAAAAAATTGAATGCCTATTATGAAGTCTTAAAAATATCTGAAAAAAAATATCTAGCTAACACAAGCATGAATTAAAAAAAACATAACACGGTATCAAAAAAAAAATGAAAGAACGAGACAATTTTTGGAAATAGTTGATCAGTGTTTCCAGAGTTATGTGTTTTGTTGAGAATAGTTTTTGTTTGTATTTAAGGTTAATACTAACTCATCACTATTTCAATTAATGTTTACAAAGTTTATACTAGTTACGGGTATTTCAATCTCCTTTTGCTTAGCTGATGCATGGTTGTTGTTGTGTCCAATAAATGTCTTTTTATAAAATAAAAATTTTTTTCACTTCAATATAATTGAATTTGTTACATCATGCGTACAAATGTGTCATATTCTTAAAAGAAATATGCATTTTTATTATTAACCAAGTGATTAAATGAGTATTAGATTTCTTTAGATACATCTTAACTTTATCACTAATTGGGTGGGAAGTAAGTTACCTACGATGTCCTCATTTATCTATGAAAAGGTACCTTTACGTAGAATCGAGTTATCAAGTCGTATATACTAGTGAATTGGAATTAAATAATTGTAGAGGTAGACACGCTGCAGTACTACCACACGAGAACTTTATCTGCAATAGAATGCGATGAACGGATACCAACAGGTGATTTATTGCTGCTTTGTATTATTTGCTGGGAAAGTTGTATTAAGATCACCTGAGTGTTAGTGCTGATAGTGAGAGCTGTATTAAGTTTATGGTCGTGGTAGCTTCTGTGTTGTCATTAGCAATCGAGTGTTTACAGGTCGACGAGTGTTTACGAGCAGTCGAGTGTTTACAGGTTGTGTGTGATCGAGACTGAGTAGCAACAGCGTGATGAGGATGATGGCGCAGACTCAAATAGCAAGTCAATTGTTTAATGTGGACCATCTATATAAGTGGGCGTGTTAGAACCAAAGTGCGCGTTTCTAACCAGGTAGGCGTGGTCAGATCTTGACCGAAGGACACCAATGTAAAAGGTGGGCTACGGACGATGTCAACATTCATCTATGAAGAGGTACTCAAAGATAGAATCGAGTCAACACGTGTTATATACTAGTGAATTGGAATAGAATAATTGTAGTAGTAAACACGTTACAATTGAATTAGGTAACAAAATGATAACATTTTATGTTCCGTATAGCAAAGTTTTTTAAAACTTTCTAAAGTTACGTTTAATTAACTTAAAAATTTATTTAAATTAGTTTAAACCTAAGTAAAGATACGACTTTTTAATTATTTTAAAAAATCTCTTCAGATCTTATACTTTGTAATTTAGTATAATATTCATTAATTAACAGCGTCGTTTGTTGAGATTGATGAAGTCAAAAGTTTACAATAAAAACAAATAAAGATCTAGTTGAAAAATATACATCGTGCTCACACCGTATTTTGAACACATGAAGAAGAAAAACTGATCCGTCTTCTCAACCATTTACATAGCTTTTATACAAGCTATTGCTCTATCGTTACCTAAAACATAGTTAAAGGAAAAAAAAGTGTTCGTTTAAATAAATAGTTAGAGTACTGAGTTATGATTTTAGTTCTAATCACAAAATTGCAATATCGCAGTTACTAACTTTTCCTAATATTTGCTCAGCTTTTTTGGTAAATTAAATCACTATATTCTAATCTGAGTTACAATTTTTATAGTAACAGAAAAGCATGGATAAGGAAAAACAATGTAAATAGATTTTGAAAAAAAAGCACGAATAACGGAAAGAGCCTATGTACTTTATTTACGCTTGTACATTGTTCATACAGAGCACAAAATATAATCTATTTTTATTAAAAGAAAGCCATTAGTTTAAAAATTTTATATTTTGTTATCAAGGGAACTGATCTGGTTGAAATACTTTGTATAAGTAGAATTGAAATTAAAGATTTTACTAAAAGAGATTAGTGGATGTCGTTTCAAAGATTGAGGCCATTTTCCAGGCCAGCACCAGCCCAAAACATCGTTTACAATTTCCAGTACTGCTGCTTATTTTGAGAGAGTTCGAAAAAATGAAAAATCTTTACAAAAGGGAAGAAACGTATTGAATGTATGAAACAATTTTGTAAAGTACTTAAAAATTATGTGGGGAAGGGAATGATTTGATGGAAGTTCGATACTTCAGACCAACGGCTCCCAATTTTTTACTGTTACGGAACCCTAAATATCGAGCGTCTTTTGGCGGAACCCCAAAATATAAATAAAATTTATTTGAAGTCGTGAAAAGTTTGGCAAAAGGAAGATAACTTATTATTTTGATAATATTTTATGTGAAGAATGAAATTTTTTCTATAATCGTTTTATCTATAAAACTCTTAAAATAATAGGTTTTTTGTCAAACATTTGAATTCGCTGGCCTGGAGTAGTGTCTAGTATAGTTCTGAATTTATTTTTTGAGCCTACATTGGCTTAAAATGAGTAAAATAAGCTGAATTATGGCTTTCGAAAAAGAAACCCTATAAATGTTCAGATTAGTTATCAAAGAAATATAATTTATTATTCTCGAACTTGGTAATTCTAAATTGAAATGAAAAGTTCGACAACAAAAAATAATGAATTTTTTATAAACTTTGCAATTTCTTTTTTTACTGGCACTCTACTTAAATAATCTCATAAATATAGCCAAACCAACAAAGAAATTATGTCTTTTTTTATGTAAATGTATTTACAAGTTTTAAAATTTATTACAGATTTTAAACAGGAACACCTGTGACCCTTCTACGTCAACCCAGAGTTCCGCGAAACATTTGGGAACTGCTGCTTTAGACTAAAAGTATCAGTGATAGTATAACCCAGGGATGGGCAAACTACGGCCCGCGGGCCAACTGTGGCCCGCCGGAAGGTTTTATCCGGCCCGAGGATAGAATTTTAATTTGCCAATCAGTGGCAAAATTAAAATTATTTCTGTTTTTACTTTCTTAACAAAGTACTTATGACCTTTTTACTTTCTCTATTTTTGTTCTGCAAAACATAAATTGATGGAAACAGTTAGCACAGACAGCTTCAATTGGTAAAATGTTGAAAGCAGAAGTTCTTCATAGAATAGTCTTAGATTGGCTCTAACTAGCGTTTGTCTTTCTCGAGGAATCTAATATAGGTAAATTGTACTTCACATTTGGCAGACTACGCATTTTAAGATCCAACGAGCGGACAATCTAACAATCATCTGAAGCAGTTGTTTCTAAATATGCCAAAGTTTTACAAATCATTACCAAAAGCTAGTTTCCAAAATTTAATATTTCATGCCCAGAAAATCAGCTCTATGTTTGCTTAATCTTATATATGTGAACAAGAGTTTTCAACTTTGAACCTTAGAAAGAATCATTTCAGAAGTGGACTAACAGAAAAGCATTTAGCCTTGTTCCGTAAAATAGGCACATCTCGCTTCGAACCTTAATATAAGGAACTTTTAAAAACGAAATCGCAATTTCATTCATCTCACTAAATATTTAAATTAAAACTTGTATATCGCTTTTTTTTAAAATTTTTAAAGTTTTATTTGGCCCACCAAACATTTTTTTTCTCGATTTTTGGCCCTCGACCAAAAAAGTTTACCCATCCCTGGTATAACCTATTTTAGTGTGAATATTGATGTATTAAGGAGTTAATAATTTACTATTCATATAAAAGGAGAATTAACTCGCATCCAAAAGTGTTCATTTTACCAAGGTTAGACCTTACAGATATTATTTTATGAGTTCATTCAGAATAAAATTTGTACAGTTCCACAAAGCTAACACCTTTTCACATAACGTAATTATTTCGTTTCTGTAATTTATTTGGTCTTTAATTTCTGTATTCAGTGGATTGAGAAGTAAATAAAATACTTTTACTTTAATGTTAGAACATGTAAAATAATTACGTATTTTGATTTTCATATTATGGCAAAATGTTTCGATCGAAAGAGCGAAGCAAACAGCAGCGGTAAAAGGCTTAACTACTCGTTACACGTTGTACTAATTGTTTCCATTTATTATTTTTATTTGAATTTATAAAGTTTTACCTAATCGTATTGCTATTTATTTTATTTCTATAAAATGGTTGAAGGTTATTTTGCTTAGTATGCTCTTTTTAAATTATGAAAACACATTTTGTATTCGCTCTTGAATTAAATAACGATTTAAATTCAGATATTTTAATCCTTCTCTATTTTTCTTTTTCTTTAATTTATTTCTATATTGAATAAAATGTAAATTCGCAAAGTGTACACGCACTAAATAAATTATTTCTAATAAATTATTAAAGTAAACATTTTTCCTGTTTATAAAAGAGTTTATCATATAGTAAAATAAGCTGAAGTAAATTTAAAAGAGAAGAAAACAATATTCAATGAAATTCTGAAATTCGAGCTAAAATATTTTAAAGTAATCAAAAAAAAAAAACTATGTTAAAACTCAAATGTTCAATTTGAAAAGATATTAAAAATAACTTTTATCGGAATAAAGCAGCAAAAAAGCTACTTTCGAACTGCAAATTTAATCGTAACATTACTAAAACATAAACAGAAGTAAACAAAAAGTGACAAATTCGTATTTTGCTTAACTCAAATAAAGCATGAAATAATTAGTTCCTTTTACGGTGCTAGAGAGCTCTACTGCGAGTAGGGGGATCAGAAATCTTTTTAAAAATACATAAACGTTAGGAGGAAGTAAATGTGGATCACTCTTCAATATTATTCGTTTGTGGTTGAATGAATTTCAATTTCAACTTTTAATTTATGTAACATTCTTACGTCATGTATGGAACCGAACCTGTACGTGCTCACTGTTTTTCCACTGTTTGCAATACTTTTAAAAAATCAAATACAATTATAGAATCAGATTTAAAACATATCTGCAGTATATTAAACAGCTGCAAAAAATATTATTAATATTAGTTCTAATCCTCCACATCACGCCAGAAATCTACAGAGGGAATATAAAATTCCTAAATCAGATTTTCCAACTCTCTAGTGTTTACGTTATTCAATAGTTTCCACTTTATCGATTACTCTGTCCTCTTTCCTACGGACATTCCAAATTCCCTGTCTACTTTGTCTCACTTCAAAGTCGATACATACGATACCAGTCCAGTGGCATTGATTGACATCAATATAGAAAAAAAACATCTGTTCTCGACTTGTATTTCAATCATTTATCGAGTGAAACTGCATTTACGTGTTTATCCTTTGTTTGTGTTTGTCTATCCATTTAAGAAGTTATATTTATAGAGGAGTTTTGCTTCTTCGATTCAAATATTGAATTTCTATTGCACTAAAAATAACGGAATTTAGCTGAGTAATATCTTATTATTGCTTAAATTTAAGCACTTTTTTATAATCCTAAACACACCTTGTCTTTTGCGTAAATAAAATAATAATTTTTAAATATCCATTGCTTTCTCTCTTCACTTTGCTTTTTTTTCACTTTGTTCTGCTATTTGATTGTTTTTAATTATCAAATATTTATAAATTCTGTTATTTGATTGTTTTTTTTTATCAAATATTTATAAATTATGTTATTTGATACAAAAAATACAAAAATAATATTTAAGTTTTAAAATTAAATTTTTTTATGAATTTGAAGCGTATTAAAATTTTAGTAAATGTAATAATACATTTAGTAATTTAAATTGTAGTAAAATAAATTATATGTTTGCATATTATTTCGTTTAGTATGATCTTTGTCTTGTACAATACATCTTGTATTTGCTCTTAAGTTAAATAACGATTCAATTTAATTATTTTAATGTTTATCTATTTTTATTTTTATTTATTTATTTCTGTATTATTTAGTTAGTTTATTTCTTTATTATTTAGTTAGTTTATTTCTATATTATTTAGTCAGGACGTACGAATGTTTGTACTAACTAAATATATTTTACGTATGAGTTAACTTAAATATTCTTTTACATATGTGTTAACTTAAATAATCTTTAACTTTTATTCCTTAATTACTATTTTTTAAATATTCTTAAACTTAAATATTATCTTAAATATTCTTTTTAATTTTCAGTAATAGCCCATTTAATTTTTAAATGTATTAAATTTCTAGAAATTACATGCGTGCAAATTAAAAAATAAATTAAACTAACTTGCATAGTTTTTTTACAACATGACTGTGTTTTAATAACTAGGTTATCCAAAAACTAATTCAAGAATTACAAGTTTTGTGCACATTAACATCATTTTCCAAAGAAAAAAAGGGTTGTTTTTATGGTTTTCAATAAGATATCCCGTTTTTTTTTTTAAATTTTATTTGTAATGAAATATTATTTAAATATTAAAGCATTTCTGCTAACATAACTGTTATAAAATGTAATTTCAACCATTATATAAATATTAGAAAAATAAATTCAGACACATTAATTTAATTAAGACACATTAATTTAAAAAATTGCATCACCACCATAAAATATTGATTTCCTTATTTACTTATTGAAAATCAAGGATTTTTTATTGCAACTAGTTTTATAAATTAAACTTTGATAATTTGCCGAAACTTCTAGAGATCTGATTTTATATAAATATATGCAAATATATAAATATATATATATATATATATTTATATATATTGGACAGAATGATAAGAGTTAAGCATAAAAGTTACTACTGAAAAGTAGAGATAAGAGTGCTGAATAATATCTGCAGTTAAAGCGTGCAAGTGAGAAGCAGAAACCACTAGATAACTTCAGAGTAGAGAGAGAGATAGTAAAAATTAATAAAAAATAATTAAAATTGTAACAAGATAAGCAAATATTTTAATTTAAATAAAAGAGTTACAAAACTGAACAAAATTAACTAGAAAATAAAGTTGAATACATAATGAATTTAAAGGAAAAATCACTGCTTCCAAGTGTGTTATATTAATGAAAAGCAATTTTAATTTTTAATTAATATTTCTGACAAACACTCACATACTATTAAAAAAGTATCATTAATCGTTTTGGACGATTGATTCGAGAAAAATACGCATTTAGTTACGGATATTAATTTTTAAAAGTAACTTATCATTTAGCAAGAATTTTAATTTAAAATTTACTTTCGAAGACAAGCCTTTAAAGTAAATTATGTATAGGGAATTAATAAAGAAAAAAGTTTTATTATGAATTATCTTTATTTATTTAAAAACAAAAGTTTAGCCGAAATTCTGGCAAAATTTTAAATTTTGTGCCCTTTATGCTATACAATATTCTTCGCAAAGATAATAAGAAAGAGCGATGCGGCTGATCGGTCAGGGTTATTAAAAACTGACCACTACGCAGATAAATCAACATCGTATACCCTTTTTCTTCGGTTTTCTTTACAGTCTATGGCACAAAACCTCAAACCACCCATGTCTTCGAGAAGGAAATTGAGCGATGTCTCAGCTATATGCATAATTGTCGTAGAAAATTTTTGACAAAAGATTGCGTTTCAGTCAACGAAACCGTGAAGACTATTTACATGCTGATTTCAAACCTATATCGATGAATCGATAATAAGTTATCGATTATTTAAATCAAAACTATTCTTTGCAGGAATTTTGAGACAAATTGTGGTTCTTAAAACTAAGACAAGTTAAACAATTTGTTAGTAAAGCGATTTTAAAAAGAATGTTTTCTAATTGACTTTTATTTACATTTTTTGTAAATAAAAGGGAAAGTATGTTAGAAACCATTATTGTCGGTGAAATATGATTTGTAAAATTATTTTAAAAATTGATAAAGTCCACCAATAGACCACAATTTTTATATTGAAATTTTGGGACCTCAAAATGAGATAAAGTATATTTAGGAACCAATTTATCAGCACTGTGGCGGAAAAGGCAAAACTCAAAGTCTCATCATCGGCAAAAACCAGATGG
>NC_092210.1:76163510-76200821 GCF_043381705.1 Parasteatoda tepidariorum
TATATATATATATATATAGTCCGTCAAAGAACAAAATATATTTCATCAATCATATTTTATCAATAAAAGTACCGAATTTTTTTAATGAAATTTGATAAGTTTTAGTGTATTTATGCAAAACCAATTAACTTCATAAATTTTTAGAAAATTCGTTATTTTTCCTTCAAAGATAGAGCATTGCAACGAAGAATCATTAAAATAAAAGAGCAGATACTTCTCTTGTTGTGTAATATCAATGAATAGCTGGTATATCTTTTGAGATTAAGTGAAATCTTTCGTCATTATTTTCTCCAATAAAAGATTTCTTTCCCTTCAATAAAGTTTATCCTATTGAATAAATGAACTATGCCCTCGCTAATGATCCTAAAAAGGAAAGTTGTGTCAGCAAATACAGATTTTTGTTACTATTTTCTTGGAATCATTTTGTGTTCAAGAATTTGTCCAAATATTTGTAACGATTCATGAGAGTCTTTAAGAAATAAGTTGATTGCACCCCAGTAGTATATATCTTCTGGATGAAAATATGTAGTTTCCTCGTTTGTCTTTGTTATCGTCTTACGGTTTTATATTAAAAATATGTCTTTGGACCTTAGTGGGCAAAAATAAAGGCCTTATTAATTTTTTATACATTGTTCAAGCGTTATTCAAGCAAAATACATTGTTCAAGCAAAGATATGGTTTCCTGATTAGTTATAATTTAATTATTCACACGCACAGTAAAGGTATCCTTGAATTCTTCCAAAATGAAAACTCTTGCCAGCGCGAGAAAAGAAATATCATCGGTTTTATTGATACATACGTACGTATTAGCGTTTTATATAATACTAGGAGGCTTCGCCCCCTGCTCTCTGGCGCTCGCCAAACCCCGGAACTGCTTTCGCAGTTCGTTTCGGATTGCGAAGCAATCCGATGCTTGCTTTGCTCTCTCATTGGATACGTTCTTAACGTCTAGCTTTTGTATACTTTTTTGAACACTGAAGTTCCGAAAACTTTTCACTGTAGAAAATTCTAAACCTGTGCATTTCAATATTAATTTGAAATTCCAAACAGTTCACATATTTTTTTTTAATTACACTATTCTAAATTTCTGTTGTTGAGAATAGTAACTGTTGTAAGTTTTTTTTAAAGTCTTTCCCACCCGAGGGCTGAAACCATGTGTTGTAAAACAGTATGAAATAATACTGAACGCCGGATGTAAAGCATCGGCTTCGATGAAGATAATTTTGCGAGAATTTTTTTGATAATTCGGTGAGAATTCACCCGATTAGACATATGATGCTCACTACGTGCTCTTGCGCGCCGAATCCAATCAATTTAAAATGAAAACTGTTGCCAGCGCGAGAAAAGAAATATCATCGGTTTTATTAATACATACGTACGTATTAGCGTTTTATATAATATAGATAGATAGATGTTTTATTTTGTTTTTTTCTTTATATTAGATTTTCTGTTTTTGCGTAATATTTATACTTATCGTATTCTATTTTTTTTGTTGTAATTTTGTTGTAAACTTTTTTTGAGTGCTTCTCACACTTTTGTATTGATACATTTTGCTTTGACTATATTGATACAATATTAGAAAGCACTCCTTTTTGCGAATATAGTCGTGTGAGCTGATGAAATGATTATATCTTTTATTTTCCGGACTTCTATTAATTTTTTTCTATTTTTTTTCAGATATTTTTTTCCCGGTTTCTTGTTATGATTATTTTTATTATTATTTTCCTTTCCCCCCCTTTTTTCATTGTTCTGTAGTTTTTTCCATATTTTCTCTACATTTTAAACTTATTTTATGAGTTCGATTTACTTGCAGCTTATGCGCATTAAATAAAACTTATTGTTTTTCTTTATTTTCTTCGTGTTTTTTTTTCTTTTTTTATTTATTTATTATTCTATATATTATATATATTATGCTATATATTACGATATATATTATTACGATATATATTATGCTATATATTGTTTTGGTCTGTTCAATTGATGCTCAATTTTTAGGATCTTAGCAAAATCTTTTGTAGAGTTTCGAACGACTCACACGCAAACTATGTTTTCATTATTATAGATTAGAGTATAGGAAGTTAATTAATGTGATTTAGTTAAGATTTATATGAAAATCAAGCCTAACTGGAGTTAGTAAATACGTTTTGAATAAACAATTTATTTTATTACATAGTTAAAACTATGAAAAAAATAACGAAATAATGGAACTAAATCTTGAAGAACGGAGCAAAATATGGACTGCTGTCGTCCATTTTCTTTTTATCTCGCTTCCCTACAGCCGTCACGTTCCAAGCATATAAGATTATGCTTCTACATTAATCTGGAAGAAAAGGGCGTTTTCTTACTTAATTCAGATTCTACTCCCCGTATTCTTTAGAAAACGAAATGAATGCTTTCTTCGTAGCACGTCGACTACTGAAGTACATTTTCTTAGAATACAGATACGAGATGAATAAGTAACGAAAGGGATGATAGCTACCAATTCTCATACAAATGTCAAGATAAGTTAGGTGGGAAAAAAGCTACATTGCTCTGCTCGATTTTGAAGTGGAGTTTATCAGACTAAATTACATCAACCTATCTGCAATTGTGCGTTGTCACAGCATTTGGAATTATTTACTTGTTCTAATAATTTATAAAATATTTGTTACAGAAAACGTTTGCTTCGTACAATATGGTTATAACTTTTCTGATTAAAAAAAACATAATTCTGGTGTTGAAAACCTATATTTCTGATACACTGTTAAAATTTTCCTTCTTAAATTACGGTAATATAACTGGCAGCTGTCTGTCCATCCGATTAACCATAAAGTTTACGGAAAAGAAAAATGTTTTCCTTTATGGTATTATAACCACTTACAAAAATATCGTTATAAAACCATGAATACAAAACTATACGGTTTTTTAACCATTTACAACTAGCATTTTTTAAAAACGTAATAATTTTTTAACTGGACATAGAAGCTCGGCTTTTCGAAAGTTAATGGTCATTGGAGAGTGCCGGACACTGGGAATTCTTCGCGTGCTGAACGGAATATTGTAGTGTCAACACTAGGACTGATGGTCATGAGATTGACCGATGAGCCCGCTCGACTATGATATGTACGCAGTAGCGAAGAACTAAGTAGCTTCATTAGATGGTTCTTGTTGGTGCGATAAAATTCTGGTTGTTTAACCGTATTAGGTGAAAGCAGTAAATAAACAGTTTTTCTTAAATTTAACAGTTTGATTACCATTTCATTTACGGTTATTTGACTGCGTCGATTAAATGTGGTAAAATAGCCATGCAATTAATTGTTATTTAACCATTTCTTCCGAGAAATTTCTAACAGTGTATTTAAACTATTCATTTGGTAATTTTTACGTTTCTATGGTGACAAATTNAAAACTATACGGTTTTTTAACCATTTACAACTAGCATTTTTTAAAAACATAATAATTTTTTAACTAGACATAGAAACTCGGCTTTTCGTAAGTTAATGGTCATTGGAGAGTGCCGGACACTGGGAATTCTTCGCGTGTTGAACGGAATGGAGAAAATATTGTAGTGTCAACACTAGGACTGATGGTCATGAGATTGACAGATGAGCCCGCTCGGCTATGATATGTACGCAGTAGCGAAGAACTAAGTAGCTTCATTAGGCGGTTCTAGTTGGTGCGGTAAAATTCTGGTTGTTTAACCGTATTAGGTAAAAGCAGTAAATAAACAGTTTTTCTTAAACTTAACAGTTTGATTACCATTTCATTTACGGTTATTTGACTGCGTCGATTAAATGTGGTAAAATAGCCATGCAATTAATTGTTATTTAACCATTTCTTCCGAGAAATTTCTAACAGTGTATTTAAACTATTCATTTGGTAATTTTTACGTTTCTATGGTGACAAATTATCGGAAACTCTGCTTTTTTAAATTATCGTTCTTATTACCAAGCATTTAGTAAAAATGCAAAACTGAAAATTAAATTAAATTGAATAATTGGTTTTTATGCCTGCTTTAAGGTACCTTGATAAAAGTACCAAATTTTTAACACATTTACCAAATATGTATCTAAAACTATATTACCAAAACCATTTCCAAAGCTCTTAGCTAAAAATTACGAGGGTTTTGGTGTTCTCATGGAGCAAGAAACGCAGTAAACTTTACCATATTCTGTTAGTTTTAACCATACTTTTTCCTCCGGTAAATTTTTATCCTTGTAGTTGGCATTTATGACATCAATAAGAGTTTTTTTTTAAAAAAATAAGTTAATAAATTAAGAATTTTGAAATAATTTGAATTGAATTCGTAAATTTTTAAAGTGATTTATTTTTCTGGGGCCACAAATCTTACAGTATAGAAATAATTGAGAGACTTAGTTACTTTTTTTCAATCAAATGGTGTCAGAACTCACTTTTTGTATTCTAAGAATATTTTCTTTTTTCACTAATCACAACTGTCTTGTTTGAATTTTCAAAAAAATTATTCACACTTTGCTTGGGGTTTAATATTTTTGTACCATTACATGTGGCTCACATGCGATCCCCATGTTGTACCAGCCGTAAGTAAATGTTTAATTAAATATAGTGATATCATTTATTTTGGTTAAAAAAAATATGCTATAACTTTTTTTAATATAAGATATCTCTTGACACCTCACGAAATGAATAGCAGTGTCCAATTTTAAACGATTTTGCAAATAAATATCAAAGCAATATTACCGCTTAATAATGATTGCAACATCATTAGAGAATTGCAGTTACATAACATTGATGCTCACCGCCATGCGCAGTACATATCATTGTAGTGACTAGTTCTAGAAAAATGAAAAATGCATTTTATTTTCCGATTCTAGTAGCGATTTTAATACTTGGACATTTCCCTTTTCCTCGCGTCAAATTTACGTTTTTCAAATCACTTTACCTCATTCTGGAAAGTTTTGAGATTGAGTGCCTATTTTAAGCGTTCAAACATGTCGATTTTTACTGAAATATTCATATTTTTTAAGCCAAAGTTTTTAATTAAACTTATTTATTTACTTCATCCCACCTTTTCCCCTACTCCTATTAACTATCGTGAAAAAAATTAAAAGCGCATTATTAATAGGTATATAATTGTGAATACTATCTCTTTCCTTCTTTTTTTCCCAAATGGCACTAAAATCGCAGAAGTTTCACAATTTAGGTTAGGTCCGCTTGAATCAATCGGAATTACGTTGGATCTATTGTTAAGCTTAAAAACACAAGCATACGAGAAAAAAAATACTGAGTTTTAATTAGAAAATTAAACTTAACTTGAAAATAGTTTCAAAACTTGAAAAAGTTCAAGAAAAAAATTATAATACTGAATGAAAAAATATATTTATTCTAGTATAGAAAATATCGTATGGCAAATACGATATTTTCGAAACCAAATTATAATATTTAAAAATGGTGGCAAAACCTGATTTTGTTAACATTAACAGGATTACAAGAAGATTATAGATAGATTTAAATAGATAGCAAAATTATTAAAATTCAGTTCTGAAGTATCGAATAGATTTGCAAGCAAAAAAATAGTTATTTGATAGTCTAAAACTTTAATCTTTATATATCTTTTCACTGTGTTTTGATTTAGCATTTATTTGTAAGAATTTATATAATTTTCGTCTTTATTTTTTTAATAAAATAAAGAAAAAAAAATTCAAATTTATTTATTGAAAAAAGCAACTTTTCTGCATATATTTGGTATTAGTCAAGCTTACTTTAGAAACGAAGTTTAATCTGCTGTTAATGCTCTTCAAACTTTTCATAATTCTTAGGGTTTATACTTATTTTAAATTATTCTGATTCAAAGCTGAAATTCAGTACAATTGAAAAAGCAATTTTTTGCAGTTTCTCTATTTCTTTGTTTGTAATGCAGTGTCTTTTGTTGTAATATCATATAACAAAAATACCAAAAAAAGTATAGTGTTTTATTCCTTTTGCTTAAGGTAAGAAATATTTGATTTCATTAATAAGCATTCATTTTACGTAAATTAATAAATTAAAAAAATATATAATAAAATAAAAAACTATATATAAATTAAAAAAATATATAAATACAAACTGATTGATCCATTGTAATGCCACTTTAGGCATTAAATACTTAAGAGCATTTAAAATTTCTTCTATTTCATAAAATTAAATTAAATTTAATATTTTTTAATACGATCTAAATTAAAATGATACCAATTATTTCATTTTTATCAAATTTTATAAAAAGAAATTATAAATATATTATTCTCTCTTTAAAATCAATGCAACGGCTAGTGTTTTAATTCCATACAAATGTACACCGAAGATCCATTACATTATGACCACCCTGCTAATAGCATGTAGTATTACCTTTAGCCCTCAAAACTGCCAGCACCCGCCGTGACATTGATTCCACAAGCTGATTAGGTAGTCTGAGGTATCTGGTACCAAGCGCTCACCAACTGGTCCTGCAATTTCCTCACATATTGCAAGGGGGTAGCGTGGCAGCACGAATTTGGTTTTCCAAGTAGGACCACAAATGCTCTATTGGATGTGAATTTGGATGTGAATGTCATGTGAATTTGGGGGCCAAGACATGACTTGAAAGTCACTGGAATGTTCCTCGAACCAATCCATGATGATTCGACCCTTATTGGTGCATTATCCTGCTGGTAAGCACCATCCCCCGCAGGAAAGCTATTGCCATGAATGGATGAACCTGGTCTGCAACTATGTTCAAGTAGTAGCTTACAGACGTCAGGGATTATTCTATGAGGATTATGGGTCCTAATTTGCCCCATGAAAACATTGTTCCTGGGCGAAAAACCATGAAAACTTGGGCAGGCCCATTGTTATAGATGGAGGGTGGCCATAATGCAATAGCTCTTCGGTGCATAATTCATTCATGGATTGCCGCGAATAAATGTCAAAATTCTATTTGAATATTAAAATCTATTTTTAATTCTTTATTCCGTAATTTACTTTATATCTCTAATCACAAAAATTTACAGGGTTATATTAATTATTCACGATCTCTTTGGCAATTAAACTGCACCCAAATTATTTAAAATTTAATATTAATAACGCAGAGATGGCTTTGTTTTTGGCTATTCTATTTATCAATAAATCGCCTATAAACCCCAAGAATCGCCAAGCTATTCCAATATTCCCAAGTATTTGTTTGGAATTAGTCATTCACTGCTTATTTAAAATTCTTGGTGTTAGGGCTGGGAGTTCTGCCCCTCAGTTCATTAATTTACAAAATTTCTTTATGTTAAAAATGCCTTTCTTCATCTATTATCTATCTTAGAACATGCTGTGCATAGATGTGTTATTTTCTATTTACGGTCATTTTTACAATTTTTTTCATTTTTCCCGTATAAAGCAATGCTTGATATATCTATAAACTAATTCCCTCCTTCACAATGGCAATGGACAATGAACTTGAATCACTACAACTATTATGATAATTCTTCTTCCATAAAAACTGGACCCAATGTCAACATAAAACTGAAATAATTTCTATCATATCTATCTAATATACATCAGTGCGTCAGCAAATATGTTGCTTAATTTATCATTCATTAACTAAGGCTTTCAAATCTCTAAAACCTTTGGTAATTATATGTATTTAAAAATGAAGATATTAATAAAAAATCTTTAAGCACTTAATCATATCTATAAGCACTTCTTTTTAATTTTCAATGTAGCAGAAAATGCAAACTACATTCTAGCTGCATCAAAAATCCCATACACAAAGAAATTAAAATAAGAAATCAAACTATTTAAAATGCCTCCGGCTTACTAATATCAGTGAAAGATACTATCCATCGTAATAGCTAAATGGAGAAGGAAACTAACTGGTCACAATTTGCTATGGAAATAGAGTTTATTCACATAAAAAGATGAAACAATTTTCCGCCATGTTTCAATTTAAGGAATGTTTGCATAAGTTAAAGAGAATGAATTCAAAATTTTTGAAACATTTAAATTAAAAATGTGTTTTTTTCTTGCCATCACCTAAAGCTTCAAACGAAATTTTTAATTAATTTCATTCAAGACAAAGTAACAGCTTTCAATAAAAATTAATGAGATCCTTTTGTGGTAAAATTAATTTTTTTTCATTCATAAATAAATTTCTTGACTTCGAACAATGATGCAAAAAACTTTTGAATTTTATTCATAAAGGATTTTTTATGTTTATGTATTAAATAAAGCTAAAACTTTTAAGGATATTGTTATCAATATTAATTAAGAAATTTCAGACGAATAGTTTGCAATTTGATATACGTAATTACTTCATTTCCAGCTTGATTTTTTCTTGCAGAAATAATATTATTAAAATTTACTTTCGTAATATTTATAAATATATTTATAATTTTTCGCAACTTTACTTTTATTTTTACTTTACTTTACTTAACTTTACTTTTATTTCGCACTTTTAATACACGCATAGATAATCAATTATTTAACTCAGTTACATAAATTCTGCAATTACTCATTAACACTAGAACAGCCGGATTTCGGACTTACCTAAAAACGCCGTTTGGGATATTGGCTTCTACTCTGTGCTATCATTTGCAAACACGTTAGCATGTATTCTATTCAAAATTATAGAATTCTATTTCTTTTGCACCCATACAGTAAGTATTTAGATTTCATTTTGCAGTTCAAACTATGAATTTCCTGACGAAAAAGGGGCATTGAAATTAGGTAGACATTTGTTTTATTTTAACTTAGTATCCCACTATTGTAGGGCTTTTTACGAAAAAAAAATTTTCTGCAAGTTTTACTGAGGCGAAAGACAATAATTTTGCTCCACCTGGAGCTTAGGTGTGGTTCCATTATTAGAGCATTATACTTTTCCCAGATCGTGATTCTTTTTCTCGTTTTTAAACTTACACAAATGAAATAGCCATTAAAAAAAAAATTTATTTTGGACTTTATATTAGCTGAAATCAAATTTATGTGACTTCATGCAATAAATGTTCATTATTATTTACGTGACAATTACTGTTTCCCAACAATACTATCTTGTCTAGGATTATAACAAACTTAACCGCAATAACAAAATTATAATTCAATAGGAACGAAGCAGCTCACTAATCCACTTCTGTAATCGAATCTAAAATAGAATATAATTTCACAGAAACTGCTGCGAGTGACATTTTTTTACATTGTAGATCCTAATTTCTTTTCCACAATTCATCTTCATGATGTTTACAGTTCTACAAAGTCAAAATTAGACATAAAACTTTTAAAATTAACGTCTAAAATTAGGGATCAAAATCACTTTTTGGCTGTTTTAGATATTTCCATAATTATTCATTTTACTAATCAACAGAAAAGGATGAAATTTTGATATAGTATACTTAAAAACAATTTAGGAAAAGTAAAAAAAAAATATGAGCTTCGAAACTCATGTGTATCTTTAAAAATAACATACGAAATGGCAAAAAACGATCAAAATTTAAACAACGGCGCTTTTAGTTTTTTAAAAAAAACGAAATTCTCTCTCCAGCTTTCGAATTTACTTTTAGCAATAGATTGCACTTTCAACATTTCTGATTGCACTCAAACACATAATTAAATCAAAATATCTTGATATATTTAAATAAATAAACCTCATAATTTGCAGAATAATTAAGGTAACGCATTCCATTCAAAGTTAAAATAAGGAAAAGGCAACATATATTTACCTATATATTTGGACTATATTTAATATATATATCGTAAGACCTAAATCCAATATTCTGGTTAGAGCACCAAATTACCGATCTCCGTTGATTTCGTTGTAATTCAACAAACTCATTCAAAACGACAGTTTCTAATTTCCTGGGCGTTATTGTAAACGACTACGAGATGGGCGTACAGAATGTTCGATACTAGGCTCGTTTAGAATCAAGGAATGGACTTCTAATGAGGACATGCAAACATATAACTCCCTGATATTAAATATAACAGTGCTTATAGTTTTGTTCTGGGGAATGTATATTGAAGGACATATTTCAAAGATCACGTATTCAACATGAATTTCATGAACGTGAAGTAATTTGTATATTAAATACATTGCGTCAGGGGATTGCTTGACTATATGCATAAGACATTAAAATTTGTATATTATGTTTAATGTTTCCAAAATGTTTCTTAGTTTGGGTCATTATTCATTGCGATTTGATGGGTATAGCTTTGAAATTACAGGTGGTTTTAAATATTTTGGGACCATGATTGGAGGTAAAATAAGCTAGCAATAAGATTTAGCTTCTGAATATGATACACTGTTAGAAATTTCTCGGAAAAAATGGTTAAATGACAATTTATTGAATGGTTATTTTCCCATATTTAGTCAAAATAGTCAAATAACCATAAAGGAAATGGTAATCAAACTTTTAAATTTGTGAGAAACTTTTTATTAACTGCTTTCACCTAATACGGTTAAGCAACTTGAATTTCATCGCACCAACTAGAGCCACCTAATGAAGTTACTTATTTCGTTGCAACTGCGCACATATCATAGCTGAGCAGACTTATCTGTCAATCTTATGGCCGGCAGAACTAGAGTTAGAGTCCTAGAGTTGGCACCACAAAATTTCCTTCGAAACGCTAGTTTCCAGTGTCCGGCACTATCTAATGACCATTTCATTACAAAAGGCCGAATTCTTATGTCTAGTTAAAAAATTATTATTATTATTACGTTTATGAAAAATACTAGTTGTAAATGGTTTAGAAACAGAATAGTTTTGTATTCATGGTTTAATAAACATACTTTTTGTAAATGGTTTCAAACACATAAAAGAAAAAAAATGTTCCTTACCTTAAACTTTACGGATAATCGGATGGACAGACAGCTGCCAGTTATTTTACTATAATTTCAGATTGAAAATTTGAACAGTGTAACTAAATGCTTATTTGCGCTGAAAAGATGCTAACAATATCATCTTGCCATCATCAAATCAAAATTTCAAAAAAAAATTTATAAGACGCTGATACAACCTATTTTACTGCATGTAAGTGAAACTTGTAAGTTAAACAAATGTACAAAATGGTCACTAGTCCTGTTTGAGAGAAAAAATCTCTGAGTGACTCACGAAAAAGCACGTTGGAGTTATAGTTATGAACTTAGCGGGTTTTACGTGTAACCACATATATCGCTAGTCATCCGTAGTAATAGATTGAGATTTCTGGACCATCTTTAGAAAAGCATACAAGTCTTGAGATTACAGAAACTGAAAGATCCATAGCTATAAGAGGACCACCGAGTAGATTGAAGAAATAACACCGAAAAAGACACGAAACGGAAGAGGTAGACGTTGCAAATATAAGACTGTGGTAGAAATAACACCGAGAAAGACACGAAACGGAAGAGGTAGACTCTGCAAATATAAGACGGTGGTAGAAATAACACCGAAAAAGACACGAAACGGAAGATGTAGATACTGCAAATATAAGACGGTGGTAGAAATAACACCGAAAAAGACACGAAACGGAAGAGGTGGACACTGCAAATATAAGACGGTGGTAGAAATAACACCGAAAAAGACACGAAACGGAAGAGGTAGACGTTGCAAATATAAGACTGTGGTAGAAATGAGAAAGACACGAAACGGAAGAGGTAGACACTGCAAATATAAGACGGTGGTAGAAATAACACCGAAAAAGACGCGAAACGGAAGAGGTAGACACTGCAAATATAAGACGGTGGTAGAAATAACACCGAAAAAGACACGAAACAGAAGAGATAGACGCTGCAAATATAAGACGGTGGTAGAAATAACACCGAAAAAGACACGAAATGGAGGAGGTAGACGCTGCAAATATAAGACGCTGGAAATGAGCTGATGATTTTTGCAACCAAAGTCAGTAAGAGTCTGGTGATTTTGTGTAGACAAGAATTTTTGAATTATTACATTTATTCATTACTGATTAATAAATATTAGTTTATTTGTTGATTTAAAAGAAAATTTTGTTTTTTAAAAGATTTAGTTAAATACATGCCGTTAACCTTTTGACGCGGAATTTTTTCCTTAACCATTTTTTTTATTATTTTATGTTAATTTATGCAAAGTAAGTGAAAAGCATTATATTTAGCATTTTAATAATTTATGGATTTGAAATAGAACATGAAACACCGGTGTATTTTTTTAAGTTAAAAGTAAAATCTTCCAAACACGGCTCACTTCCAAACAATATTTTTTTTTTCAAATTTGCATTTATTATTATTTATTTAAAAATGTGGGGAATAATAACATGAATTAAACTAAAATGAGCCATCGAATAATGAAATAAAACTAAATTGTCAAAATAAACTATTTATTAAAAACTTGAAAATAAAAACAGACCTAGCACATGGTGGAACTTCCAAATAGATGGGAAAAGGAACTACGCGCCCTGAAGCTCGCATGAGAGCTAAAGTAAACACGCTGTACGAAATCGCTAATCCAACTGACAAGCAGGCAAAATATTCTAGTTAGCAAGAGCTTCAAAGCGCATGCGTTACAAATCAGCAAATAACAAATGAGAAAAGATTTCTTCTAACAAGTTATTGTTAGATTATTCATCTACGCAGAACAAGATATAAGAGAAGCAGTTATTAGTAATTAAAATTTCTTTAATTTGCAAAATAAGTTATTGATAAATTTTTGAATAGGAATGAAAATAATATTTTTTTCTAAATATTTTTTTTTGGACTTTATAATTTTGTACAAATATAATTCCCACAATCTAAATGTAATTTTCAGTGCAAATATAATACCAATATTGTACAAATATAATAATTACATATATAATAATATTGTAGAAATATAACAATTTAGTACAAATGTAATAATTACATATATAATAATATTGTAGAAATATAACAATTTAGTACAAATATAATAATTAAAAATACAATAATATTGTGCAAATATAACAATTTAGTACAAACATAATACCAAAGTACAGATATAATACCAATATTTAATAACGATCTAGTTGACTAAGTAAAGTTGACTAACACGCCCTAAAAATAATTTTAGCTGCCAGGAATGCTTCAGTTGACGGTGCTTGGCATATTTGGCATTAAAACTAACTTTTTCCATTATTATTCATTTTACTTACAGTTGTGCTTTAACTGATTTTAACTGTAATATTTATAATTTATCATAGTACACAACCCTTATATTTTTATTATACCTACTATAGATGCTGCGATATAATTCGTTACGGCTTCATACTATTAGATTTACTATAATATGATTCGGATGTATTATAATATAACTCACAAAAATAAAGTTTAACTGTATAAACACCACCATTTAACCTGTGATAAACTTAGGCATTATAGATATCTTCAATATTTTTTTTCAATAATTCCTCAACAGTTTCTATCAAGTTTATAGAGACAGACTTTCAAAGCGTAAGTATACATATAAGAAAAGAATCACACTGTTTTATATGCATTTTAAAAATTGATTGAGTATGGGATTGAGTATAAAGTGCGGCGTGCTCTCTGCTTTCGCTTATAGCACTGCGTTTCAATAGGTAAGGCTTAATTTAGACTGACAATATTTATTTGAGCTCTGAGGCTCATCTTCAAATTCTTAAAAATGAAGGTGATGTCCTCATTATATCTCATGAAATTGTTAATGTTAATTTTACTTATGTTAACCTCACATGGGAAACTAAAAGAAAATACACTCATGGACAAAAAAATGAGCGTGCCAAGAAGGAGTCGTCAAAATGAAACGAAACTTTACATACGTAATGACTACTTTGATATAAGTCAATGATTAGAAAATCAAAGAAAAACGATAATCTTTGATTTTCTAATCATGTGCGTATATCAAAGTAATCGTATGTAAAATTTCGTTTCATTTTGACGTTTCCTTCTTGGTGAGCTAATTTTTTGGTCCATGAGTGTAATTCATACAAACTTGCAATAAAACTATATTTTTTTGTTGATTGCAAGCTAGCAAAACGTTTTAAAATATTTATTGAATCATGTGCAAAACTCTTTTTCTTCGGGGGAGGGTGGCACGCAAAATGATGGTCGCAGGAAATTTTAAAGACGACAATATTCGAACATATACATAAAATTTGGTGTAGATATAGGTTCAGAATTTCAGATTTGTATATGGTGCATGTACACATGTATACACATGAACGATCCTGCTTTATTTACATAGATAATTTATCATTTCACATTTGTTCACAATCTCTACTGTATATATGAAATGCTGCCTTATAGCACGCAATAAAAAGTATTTGAAAAAATAGATAATATAAAGAGTATTAGAAAAATACGTCGAACATAAGAACTCGTATTTTAAGCAGACAAATCCAGATAGGTAACTAGCAAATAAAACTGTTTTGATCACCAGAAAAAGGAGATTTGTAATTAACGTTAGATTTAAAATTAAACTCCAACAATCAGTATTCTATAATCAAGAAAAATCAATATTGTACAATATTGAATATTAATCAACGGGCTTTTTTTTCTCTAGAACAGCGATTCTCAACCAGTGGGGCGCGCCCCCCTAGGGGGGCGCGATCATACTAGAGGGGTGGCGCGAGAATATTCAGGAGAAAATATTATTTAAAAAAACTGATTAACTGGATGAAGGGAAATTGCACATACACATAGAAAACAAAATGCATTTCGACATATTTAATAACTTACTAAAGTGAAACAACTTATTAAATCAAAACTTAAGGTGGGGGCCAAGGGTGGCTTTGCTTTGAGGATTTTTCCTAATTTTCTGATTAAGTCTGTGCGACTGAATTTTTTTCTGTAACATCTTACACCTATCTCTAATATATACCATGTATACTTTTAATTGTAAAATAAAATTTCATTTATTTTATAGTACAATTTCAAAATTGTAGCTTTTGAGCCTAAGGTTTCCCTCAGGTTCCAAAGGTGAGTCATATATAGAAATCACTTTTTCACTTACTCAAATTATCTTCAGAAAAAGCATTTGGACTCGCAAACGTTTTTTAAAAAGGCTTGCTGGTTGGAACAAGTTTCCCGACTATAAAAAAGATATTTGCTTTTAGAGTGTATAATTTGTTTATTGATTTTACATTAATAGTTCTTGTGNTTTTTTTTAGATTAATATTTTTTAATAATTTAATTATTTTTTCGTGAAAATACTTCTCAGATCAAATGAAAAAAAAAACATGAAACGCCTTAATCCTTCTTTGTGTGACCACATCAAGGAAATATAAAATATTCATATTTCTTTCGGTAACCTTCTTTGAGAAACCTTTTCTTTTTCCGAATAGACAATAAATCATGAATTTTTTTCATTAAAATGAAAATTGGTTTTAACGCATGCGTATAAAAATATTTGATCTCGAAAATGATTTAAAAAAGTGAAATACATGAAGAAAACTGCAAAACAAACTTCCAGTTTCTTTTGAAATTTAACAAAAACAAGAGAGATTATCAGTATCAGATCCATTTTTACATTTCCGAACACTATGCTGTACAAATATATATATATCGTTGAACAGTAGACCCAATTTTGGGTTTACGACTACTAATGTTCAACTCCGTAGTCTCGTAATTTTGAACCAATGCAGAAAACAAGGAAACTCCTGGATCAGTACCCCCAGAGATATTAATTTGTTATGCGAACAAGGAGGACTTCGCAACTCGACAGATTTAACGTGCATCAGTCACCATTTACTACACAGGGAGTCTTCAGCCGGCGGGGATTAAACCCTACGAATTCTTGGACAGGGGTCTAGTTCCATACCAACCAGGCTATTCCGGCCTTTGCTATACATGTGCCGTAAGCTAACCTATCCAATAAGTAACGTAGTTGAATATAGTAAAATTTGCCAGTGTCGCCGTCTATGAAATCAATAATGATATCTAACATATTTTCAGACTCGCTCAGATTTCGAGACCCCCAGTTTCGCCTTGTCTGCAATTTTTCAGTAATTTTTAAATTTAACCGCATGCTCTGAAGAGAGTTAAGTACATATTTTTCAAAATTTTATTCCTCATACTGCTCCGACCACCGGACCCAATCAAGTTATCTTCCTTATTTACATGTTACTTTAATCTAGATATTCATTTTTGGACGGTGACACTGGCAAATCAGCAAATCAATGGAGCATTGGATCCTCACTTAAATACCATTAATCACTTTTCATGCATTCATAATAGGAACTCTTCTGGGGCTGGGGGGCTCGCCATGGCCACATAAAAATCTAATTACTTTAAATAATAGATAGCTCCCCTTCTATTTTTTAAAAACAAATTCTTTTTTTGCATAACGTTTCTAAAAAATAACGGATAAACACCTAACAATTAAAAAAAGGAATGGAAAGACATATATCTTCAGAACTAGGCTGGGGTTCACCCAACGTTACCACTAGGTCTCGAATCAGAAATGAAGGAACCTTCACATCGACCAGAGACAAACCATCAACAAAAATAACAAGACTAAGCAATAGTATAATTACGTCAAATAGAGAACAAATGGAAACAACCACACCTTTGAGAGCAATAAGATGTACATCATCAACGCAATCCTGCCAAACAGAGGCGCAAATTCTGGATGAATTTGAAGAGAACGAAAAAGACTCATCAGAAACTCCGCAAGAAACAGCCCAGGAGGAAACAACAGAGACAAAATCACCAGCACCATCTGAATATGAATTATCCCACATTGAAAAACTGTTCGACACTCTGGAAATCAACATAAACAACCAACATGGTCGCGAAAAGAAAATGTATAGTCTCCCATCGGCACAGAGAAAAGCTTGCCACGAAGCTCATCGACAGTTAAAACAAATTATAGACAATTCAAATGTTCAATCATTTAGCCGTCCGAATATCACCCTCAACTCTATAGACGATAGATTGAAAGTCATATCAAACAAATTAGATCATATAAATCATGCCAATCCTGGTAACAGTGATAATGTTCAACCACAACTTCCTCCAAAGTCTATCATCATCCCAGCTACGGAAAATTGTCCAACTAATGTCATTCTGGAAAAAAATTACTAAAACCAAAACTACTTACCGAAACTAAATGTCAAGAAGATCTTCAAAAACAGCCATCTTGTGGAATTGAAATTCTATAATGATCATCAAAAAGACATAGCTCTCCAAACTATACATGAGACTGGTTTACCCTATGTTGAAAAAGAAAGGCGGTTACTCTCTCTGATAATCCTTAACGCACCATTAGCTTACAACGTAGACGAGATCCTAGAACTTTGAAAAGAAAACGGTACTTACAACAACAATGTAGACATCATTCAATTCATAAAAACCTTGCCGCACAAACATCAACAAAATAAACAACACATCATAGTAAGAGCCTCGCATCGTATCGCAATTCAATTTCTCAAACTTCACTATTTCTTCGCAGGACTAAATAAATGTTTCATAAAAAAACGAATAGTACTTCGACGATGTCGTAACTGCCAATCACTAGGACATCATCCAAACCAATGCCAACAAGTATTTCCTACCTGTGATAAATGTGGTACAAACGGTCACATGGAAGAAAACCGCGACTCAGCTGAGGACATATGTATAAACCGCTCGGACTCAAATAAACACTCCGATCCCCGACATGACTGTACCCACAAAGCCTCCCACTCTACTTGTCCCAGTTACCTATCAGAACTTCAACGCCTTAAAGCCAACTACAACTTCAATTTCAACTTTTAGGCGAAATTTATCTTTTCTCATATTTATTTACTTATTTTCCATTCAATACGTGACCATTTTACAGATTTTCTACTTTAGTCACTTTTACGGTCTTCAAGTTCATTTTATTTTTATTTTTATACTTCTTTCTTTATTTTTGTTATTATGTGTAATTAACATGTACGATATTTAATCTTTGTATTTTTTTAGACATTGCGACTTTGTACATATCTAAATTCTCAATAAATTCTTCCTCACTGGGCTCGTTCCTAGGCTGGTGTGAAGCCGGACCAGTAGCCAAGCTTTGGGCTGCATGGTAAAGGGTCCATAATGACCTAGGCACATGTCCAAAAAAGAAGCTAACCGGAGTTGAACTTCCATACCAATTCCAAATTTACGACAATTAATGTTCAACTACGCAGCCTTATTATTTTAAACTCAACCCAGAAGTCAAATGAATTTCTGGATCAAGCATTGGGAAAAATCTTTTTTCGTTATGGAATTTTGATGGAATTAACTTACACTTGCGTTAAGTGGAGAGGAAAATCATGGAAATTTTTCATGGTTAGCCCAGTGGTGGGATATTTTAGGTCAGCACTGTGGTCGGTGCAGAATTCGTGGCAACTAGCCACCGTTGGGATTCATAGCAGGGTCACCTCATTGGGAGGCAAACGCTCTATCACTTGAGCCTCGTCGACTCTCGTATACTAATTGTTCTTTGAAAACAACCGCTATCATTTTGTAATAAGTCAAGTTAAGTAAAAAAATATCTCTCAGAATTTTATGATCATACAGAAACTTTTGTGCTTATTACAATAGGTATACGTAGTTTTAGGCTAATTGGAAAAATCTATAATTCATTGTTCAATAATCCTGATTTATTTCAGGCTAGCTGTTTAAGCTAGCTGTTCAACTTAGGGAAACTACTCTGGCTATTCTAAATTAGGGAAAAATTACAACAATAGCGATAATTCTCCCAAAAATATGCCAATCACAATCGAATTTGAATATGTTGTCAAATAAGAGATGCTAGTAAAACTGTACTATGTGAATTTGTGGCACTGCAATAGAATGACGTCATCTGCAATGAGCATAAAATTGTATGTTTGAAAACAAGCCTTCGAATTTTGCTATGTTTCAGAAATTAAAAATTTTATGTAGCAAATTTGTAATAATGACCTCCAGGCATCATTTGTTCGAAGAGCAGCTATGGAGATCTATTTGAATAGACGAAGCCAGGTAGAAGTGACCAGATGGCTATATGTATTTTCTGTGATTCATAGAGTTTGGCAGCAATTTCTTATCACAGGTTCGACCTCGAGGAGGTTCTGCCAAGAATGGCCAAATACAGAGACGAGCTCCGATAAAAGATCTTTACCTCTATGTGCATGAAGGAATAGAGCTACAACTCCCAGTCTGCTCAGATCTCTCCAACTGTAGCCACAAGAAGAGTTTTATAACCGTCATTGAACAGCAGACGCAATTTGCGTTTACGGCTACTAATATTCAGCTCCGGAGCCTTGTAATTTTGAACCCAATCCATAAGACAAAGGAACTCCAGGATCAAGCATTGGGAGAAATCTGTCTTCATTGAGAACTTTTTGATGGAACTAACCCGCACAAGTGATGTATAGAGAGGAAAGCCACGAAACTCGCCCATGGTTACCCTGAAGGCAATGGGACTCTAACCCATGGTCCGTCTACCACTGAGAATATTTTGCGTCAGCACTGTAGTCGGATGCGGAATTCATATCAGCTGAGACATCACTGGGATTCGAACCCGCTTCACCTTATTAGAAGGCGAACGCTCTATCCCCCGAGACATCATGTATCTCATCGAAAGGGTGCCAACGTGTATTGGCGCATAAGGATTAACGATCGTGGTATGTTCACTAAACGACCAACTATTTGCATGCCACCCTCCTCACGCCATAGTAAAGAAATTTTGCGGTAGGCTCAGCAACATGTCAAATGAATGGCAGATCAATGGAGGGCTATTCTCTACACAGATGATTCCTGAATCATCCACCAAAGCAACAGTGAGCGTTGTTTGATTGGGCGCTGCAAAGTCTCCGTGTGGCCAGACGAGGACTATACGGTTAAAGGTTTTGCAAACCTAGGTACGTGCACACGTCTGGAAGAAAAGAAAAGAGTCTCCGTGTAGAATGGTATCTATTTGGTTGGAAGTACAAGTCTGCATGCCTTTACACTTAAAGCCGTGAATGCTCACATGAGTAGAGATGACTTCTTTGATATTTAAGCGCGTCCCAATGTTGTTTTAATGTTGTTTGTAGATGTTTCGTAGTAGATGATCCATCGTAGATCTTCAGCAGCAAATAATTCAGCGCATAGAGTAGCATGTTTAAAATGAATTAGGAAGACTTGTAGCTACTCTCAGATAGCTTTGGTTCTACCCTCAGACCCTGGCCACGCTTGTCTTGCTAGAACAAATGTTCGCCTTTCCAATTTAATTGGCATGTCAAATAATGGAAAGCCTTACACATCGCTGACTATGCTGTATTTTGCTGCAAAGGTGATCCTATTCCATACCAATGGTACTTTTTATAATCAAAACTAACACATCTGATTTATTCATTTCATGCATCTATTTAGTTCTCTAACAGTATAATTTTCTGGTTATTACTTTTTATGTTATTTTGTACATTATAAGGTGCACTATATTATGTGTAATGTTCATTAAATTCTATGCGTGTCTCTTTAAGTTATGGTCATTTTTATGATTTTGGTAATTTATGACAACCAGTGTGTTCACTGTAGTTATGCATCCAGCTTATTTAATGTAAGCTGCTATTTTTTAGATATTGCAGCTCTTTGCAATAGACCCAAACATTTACTTTAAGTAGCATTAAAGATTTATAGAAATTAAGTAAAGTGAATTCCGTCTGTTTAGCTAACATTTCATGCATTTCCATATCAACTTCAATTAAAAAGATGTGATTACAAGTAATCAAAATAATATCAGGTATTATTTGGTATCACGATGCTCTTTTAAAAATAAATTCCTCATAATATGTGGAACTATTTTCGAATCAGAGCCAGAGTAAAGCAAAAACAGTTATACAAAAATTCCAAAACATTCATCTCATGCACTATTCATGAAATATTTTTAAACTGTTTGCTGAAATGAGGTAGAAGATGTAAAAAAAGCAACTGTGGAGTGTAAGAGAAAATCTAATTTAAAATGAAAGGAGACGAAGTTAAATCTTACGACAGACAGAAGCTAAAAAGGAAATTTTTCTAATTTAAAACTTCATTCGCTTCAAAAATAAAAAAATAACAATTCAAAATTAGGCACCTATTTTCAGGACTTGCCAAACGTGAATGGAAAGAAACAAAAATTATTTGATAGCCAGTAAACTTGTTTTATTCTTATGAATGATGATTCCTTTATTAATGAAATTAGTTCATCTTCACTTTTCCATGGTCCGTGGAAATGCATTTTAACTCTCAGCCACTGTGGTTATTCTTGTTGTGTTTTTCATCTTTTTTTCTTTTTTTTTTGGTTACTATGGTTTTTCTATTTTTGTCTTTTCCCTTAATTTTTCAATTTTTCGCCCCCAACTTCACGTTTTTTTAAAAATCAATTTTGCTTCTACTATTTAGCATCTGGCAATTTTTAAAATTGAGCATTTATATTTTTGAATCACTTGAAGCAATGTCGGATGTTATTAGCCATTTTCATGTTTTTTTAAGCAAATGAAGTTTTTACTCTGGTAATATCCTACAGCTTTAATTCTTTGGAATTTTCTGTTTAAAAAAGCCACTTGCTATTCAGAATTCGAAAATTCCTATATTCAGCTATTAAATTTAAAACTTATTGTTGAAACTTATTGGTGTTAGAATTCACCAATTATTGAAATTATTGTATGACTCACAACAAAAATAGATTCTGCCCAGAAAAAAATCTTTAAAAAATAGATGTTGGTGTTTTCGAAGCACGTTTACTAAATTTTTACCGAACAAACCAAAACCGAAAATTTACCGAAAATTTACCAAAATAAATATAAAAAAAATTCCTCAGCAATAATTTTGCGAATTATACTTTAATCCCGGATAAACTAAATCATTAATGTTACATATTGCAGGCTAAATCATTACACTGAAACTGGTCATAATTTTGCTTCTGTTAGGTTGAATAGCGTCTATTTTGAAAATGGTTAATTAAGTATAGAAGAAAGCTTTCTATTACGCTTAGTAAATACTTCTGGGTTTACCTGAACAAATTCAATTCTTTAAAATGTTATATTTGCTTTAAAAAAATCTGTTTTTATGTATCAAAGATGCTGCATAAAATTTAAAAATTATTTTTGGAAACCCCATCATTTTACTTTTAGTAAAAAAAAAAAGAAGAAAAAGTTGGATAAGAGAAAATTAAACTAATCATATATAGCAAACCAACCTATAATATGTTGTGTAACTAATATGGTGTACAGTATTTGTTATTTTTTTAAAAAAAGAGAAGGTTATTTATTTATTTATTTTTTGTGTAATAAACATTTTTATCTAGTATTTTTCTAACACAAGGTTCAGAGTGCCAAGAGATGGCAAATGTAAAGAGGTATCAATAGGAATATCCAGGCAAACTTGCCTATGTAGTAAACTGCTCATAGTCACATCTCAGTTCCTCGCCAGTTAATAATTTTCGTCTACTGGCTGTTTACAAGTTAATTAATAGAGAAATAGGGTTACAGAATATTCAACCTTGCACTGCTCGTGCGTTACAGCGTGCAAGCCAAAGACTAACTGCATTAGAAATGGCTCAAATATGATGGACTGGCAGGATCCCATATAATTGTGAATTATCTCTTGATCCTTGTGACTGAGAACTTGGAAATCGAATACAGGCATACGTATATATTACAATCTTACAGGAGTTCTATAATTGTTTTAAATACGTTTGAAGCTTAGTTTACCTAAGGTAATGAGGATTATTTTCTTATTTACTAAATATTATTTTTCCTACATTGACTGAAGATTCTTCGATTATTTAGTAAGATGCCAACATATTTAAAACAATAATCTTTATAAATGTATTGATTGATTTATATAAATTTGACACACGTTTGTAGCTTTAGTACATTTTTTAACTCAGTCATTTTACAGGGCAATGTATATGCATTGGTAATAATTATGCTTTAAAATTGCGTTTCGCTTGTCATTACAAATTATATTTATGAATAAATTAAGAGATGGTGAAAAATAAATAAAGATTATATTTATTCTCTATTTCAAAATAGTTTTAAGTTCATATATTTTAACTACATTACGGAATTTTATTGGTTGATGTAAAAGTACAACTCAATTGAGGTTTAATCATATTTTTAATTCAAATGAGTTTAGTGAGTAATATTAAAATTATTAAAAATTATAAAATACAATATACCTTTTCGGAAAATTTTTTCAAACAAATTTTATCAAAATATATAAATATTTGCTCTAGATATTGGTATTTTAATAAACGTAGAATGCTTAGTAAAATTTGAAATTAAACTTAAAAAGAATTTCTTGTTAATAAAATTTAAAAACAAGAACTAGATATCAATTCTGAATATTTGTTTTATTAAAATACACATAGTTGTTTTTAAAATTTATTCTTATTAACTTGAAATTCAATTGCTATTATTATTTCTTTTAAATAATAAAATTGTTTCGGCCAATATTTTCAGCGTGTTTTCAGAATGCATTTCACTTAGCATTATTTAAAAAATATAAAGATATTTTTTCCATTTCATATTGATGAATATAATATTAGTTATAATATTCACTTAAGATGTCTACATTTTATTAAATGCAAAACTAAAAACAAGGCTTAGTAAAAAAATATAATTTCTAATGTGATTTTAAAATCAACACAGCAAATAAATAATAGCATTTTTCAGCTTAAATTTTTAACGTTTTTATTTTCAAATTCTATAAAAATTTTACTTATTTTTGTTTTCTTACCTTTTGTTTGCAAAATATTTCTCAAATTTGAAAAACTTAAAAATACTTAATAAATATTTTGAAAGAAAAACAATTGAGCCATCTCAGGAAGCGTTAATAAATTATGCTAAAAATAATTTTCAATGTTTCTAGGGCAATATTTGTCATTATTGCTAGTTTGTATCAGCGCAAAGCAGCTGATTTTCCTAAATCATATTTTTAAGTCAGTATGATTTCTGAAATATGAAAACAATATTTTATTCGAGTCATCTAAATACACAAGAGCTGTAAGAAAATTTAAAGTTCACAACGAAAAATAAATTCTGGTACAATTATCGTACTGCATGGTAAAGCCATTTCTGATAGTCAACCCCATAATTTCGCAAAAAAAAGACCAAAATATACAATAAAAACTGATCATTTGCTAATTTTTTAGTTCATATGGTAACGATTTATCGGAAATTCCAGTTTTCCAAATTATGGCCCTTATTACCTCACAATTAAGTAAACTATTTAAAACTGAAAAGTAAATTTAACGGAATGAATGATTTTTATGCCATGATAATTGGTATCATGATAAACCGGTCAACATTTAATAAATATTATAAACCGTAATATACTTTTAATTTAACTAAGATCATTACCACAACGCTTTGGTAAAAATTATTGAGCTTTTTGGTTTTACCATGGAGCCAGATGCATGATAAGTTTTACCATATTCAGGTAACTATGACACTACTTTTTTTTTCTCAGTGCACTAGTCGGATATACTCAGGAATGTTTACCTAACATTTGTGTGGTTTTTTATTTCAAACAAGGATTTTAGTAAATTTCTGATACATTAAACTTATTATTTGAATTTGCATTTGCATAATTCATATTTCTTTAGTAATGCTGCTAAGATAATCTAAATATTCAATTCTAAACGCATTATTACTTGTTTTAACGCATTGCGAAGTGTTTTCATGTGTAAACTATTAAGAAAGTTTTTTAAATATCAAAACATATTCAGTGGTATTTTATTCTGGTTGGAAAAACATTATTTTGAAATAAAATAACTTCTTGATAAGGTCAAATTGTCAGAAGTAGTTTTTACATAATATGCAGTAATTTTCAAATATGTTATGAAAGATTGGATTAAACCTTACAAAACATTTTTTTATTTAGTTTACGAAATAACCTGTCAATCATAATTAAAAATGTTCTTTTGCATTTATTACTTATCTAGTGTTAATTGTTATAGTCAAGGTGACAAGAGTCTGGAAAACTATAAGAATATATTAACCGCTAAAAATTTGCGTTTGGCTATATTTTTTAAACATTCTTAAAATATCTCTAACTATAAATGTTTTCTTATATTTCTGTTTAAAATGTATTAAAGCTTATAAGATACTTTTCTTAGTTATTCATAGATTATATTTCAGGTTATATGTTATATTTCAGGTTCAAAAATTAACCTGCCAAAAATATTTTTAAAAAAAATACATTCTTTTGCATTTAATACTTTTCTACCATTAATTATCATAATCAAGATGACAAGTATTAGGAAAACTATAAACAAAATATATCAACCAAGTCAACATTACGTTTGACTATATTTTTTAAAAAAATTTAAAATAAAAGAATTTTTTTATATTTTCATTTAAAATGAGATTTAATGTATATGAATGCGGTAAGTACTTTAGTACAATAATTCCGAAAGTCAATCATGAAAACAACCAACTAAAATTTTGAAAGAATATATATCTTTTAATTAAAAGTTCTAGTGATGGCGGAGAAAATCGCCTTAACACGCTTTTGCCTCTAGAATCTTTCCGACAGTTCGAAATAAAGTTTGAGGAAAAGTTCACCGCCAGGGGAATGCTTGTGTTGTCTAGAGGGGATAGACTTATGTATAGAAGAAAAGTTTTGCAGTCTTGGTAAGGATACACAGGTGCACAGATGTTGTATAAAGATCAGATTCTTCTTTTTTTTTCACTATTTTCTTTAGGAAAATAAATAATAAAATAGATTAATTTAATCAATATAATTTCTATGAGGATTTAAAAGTAGCGTTAACAGTATATAATTTNATCAATATATATATATATATATATATATATGCATGAATGAACGTTGTATTGCATATATCTGTACACACAATTAATAAATTCTGACGTGGAGTATTAAAGTGATATGAAGTTAAGTGATATTTTATAGTTAAAGAGACAAAGGGAACTTAGCTTCTATTGGATGAAGAATTGATGATCGTTGAATTTTAATTATTTCTTGTTATTTTTATTTTTAATCAATATTTAAAATTAACAGGAGTAAATACTACACTATAAGCATTGAAATATAAATAATTTCCAAGCATTTATATAAATATAATAATCCGTAAATTTTTTGAAACTTTCAAAATATATATGAACTAGATATATATGTCTAAAATCATTGTTTGCATGTAAAAACAAAAAAATTAAGCTTTATATTTTAATAAAAAACTAATAAGCAATCATTATTATATTTATTTTGGCTATATTAATTTCCAAAATGTAATTATATTGACAAGTCCAAAAAGTGACTATATTGGTTCCTTCTAAATTTAATCAGGCGAATATTTTAAGGAATTGCTCCGCAGTCAGGATTGGAGTTTTTCCAGTAGGGCTGCATTTAAGCACTTACAACATGAAAAAAGCCACACAATTTCGGGATGTCGCACATTTTAGCTAGTGATTCTGGAAATGAAAACAGCTGTAAGATTGAGACGTAATCGAATGTCTTCCGATAGGGAAAATTTAAGCATCTGAATTTGTCTCAACCTATGATGACCAGGGAAGTTTTAAGATTTTCTTAATGAGTATATTTCCAAAAACTATTACCCATTAACTTCCGAAAATAATCTTTTAATTGGAATATTTAATTTTTATAGCTCTTTTAGAAGGAACCCTTGAGAATTAAGTTGTGTGTGGTTCATAACATCCTACAGTTAAAGCATTTGTTATGCTTCCGTTGCCAATTTATCAAGCATAAAAAGAACTCTCTTTGTTTTTTTAAATTTTCTATAATGGCTTTGCAGGCTGAAAAAAATTACAGCACCTTATTATCGGGACCTTAAGCACTTTTTTTCGAAATAGTGAAGGGAATGAAATAGATAAAATCTTAGTTTAAGGATAAATTAAACCTGTAGTTCAAAAAATTTAAAATTAAATCATTGAGAATTAAGAACAGAAATCCTAACTGAAACTTTGTTTCCTCTTCTCGATCAGTATTGCTTCAGGTTTCATGCGCCAATTCTTTAGAGTTGAGATATTTATTTTATAAAATCTTCCTGGGAATTTAGCTTGTAGCTCACAGCTTTTTTTCTCAACTTTTAGCTCGATTTTACCCGACAAAAAAAAAACCCGTATTCTTCCGACAATGACAATTACTAAAAAAGAGACAATCATATTTTTAACGTGGCTCAAAACCTGTCGTAATAATTCAAAATAAAACTAAAAAAAAAACGTTATCAAATTTTCCAATGACGTAAACAATATCTTGAAGGAATAAGAAATTACTAGATAAGTTCAATATTGTAAAATCAAAACTACTTCAAACGAATTTTTCCAAACAAATAAGCCTACTCTCTTCACAAACAAATAGCCTACAGTATCTTTCATTCTTCCCTAAATATTGCGGTGAATGTCCGCAGCTAGTTTCAAGTGATTTCATATAAATCCTATCAATGATCTATTCGAAAAGGTTTGGTCCCGATTTTACTGACCTACTCGGTTTTGTCCAACTCCCACTACTTGTTTAAAGTTTAGAAAATAGACCAGATACGTACAGAAGAAAAACACCATAGAAATAAAGGACGTGAAAAATATATGTAGGAAATTAAAATGTAAAAGATAATGTAAATAAAATGTAATGCGACCTTGCCTATCAAAATACTAGTAAAGAAATTTAAAAAACAGTTAAAAAATTAATTCTTATAAGATTTCAAAAAGGGTTAGAATTTTAAAGAAATTAAACATTTTTAATTTTTATATAATACTAGCAACAGTTGCATTCAATATGATTAAATCATATTTTTTTAAACTGTTACTTTCTTCAAACTTAACTGTCCAAATGAAATTTTCAACTAAAGGGGAATAATACAGTAGAAACCTGTGAAAAAAAGTGATACACTTAACTTAATAAATTTTTTCATCTTATTGTTCGTATTTTAATTTGCATTTTACCATGTTAAAAATATGAACATTTAAAAAATTATCTTTTATATAATAAAATGTTTTTAACTTACAAGGTTTATAACTTATTTTCTAAATTATTTATAATTTGCTGTATTCATAAGCTGAAAAAAAATCATCCAAATTTGATTCTGTTTTGATTTTTTTAACTGCGTGAATGTTGTTTTTGTCCAACGTAGACGTTTTAAAAAGATACTTTTTTTTCTCAAAAGAGTGATGTTTTTTAAAAAAAGTTAAAATAAAAAAAAATTCAAAATATGTTACATTTTCGGGGATTACTCAAAACCTGTCAACCCAATTAAAAACCACGTGCAACGAAAACTATATTTATTGTGTACATTACGTCAAAATTTGTAAATATGTTAAAGATTGTACTAGTTAGAAATACAGCAAATAAGAAAAACATAGTTTCGAGTAAATTGTGTTTAAGTTCTGTGTTCAATAATCCACATAAATATATAAATTCTGCAACTAACTATAATGCTTCAATACCAGGTTCATACATTGCTTTCTTCCCACCATTTTAAACAGTTTCAATAGCTCATCAAGTTCTTTTTCGTATTTTTCTGTCCACATGTGACGCCTCATATATGTTCATAGAAACAGCAGAAATATTGCCGCCATATTCATTTTTAAGCATATTCTTCAGCTACTGGATCTTAATTTGTTTCAAAGTGTTCCAAAAACTGCCAATAACACTTTGAAACCATCATTGCAAATTATTACAGCTAAATAAATTGAAATTCCAAACGTTTACGAGGAAAGTACTATTAGTTTTTTATCTTCCATAATTTAAACAAACAATTTTATTAAAATATTTAAAAGGATACTATTTTATAAAAATGTTTTGAAAGGAATGGACAAATCCGTCAACCAATTGAGCTCACAATTTCCCTTGTTCATGCATGTAACAGTTCGTCTTGCGTCACGCGCTGAGTTTGACACAATATGCTGTAACTTTTCAATTTAACTAAAATCAATTCGATATTTTGATACAAGGATAAACTTATAGAAAAGTTTTGAAAATTTTACTATATTGTTCCTCCTTAATATTCAAAATAATGGATTTTTCAGTTAATCAACAATTAACTAAGAATTGTTATAAATTTAAACAATACGTTTTACAGTGTCCTTAAACCAGTCTTCTGTACATTTGAGGAATTTCAAATTAAAAATTTTATAATGTAAAATAACATTGTAAATTCCCATTTAGAAGTTAATATATAATAAATGTTAAATTTTAAGGATAAATTGTTAAGCTTTATACACGAGAAAGAGAAATTCTGGAGCATTCGTACTGATTTTAGTGACATTTCTGTTTAAAAAAAACATAATTTTGTTTAATAAAAGCAAATAAATATCTGGCATTTAAACAATTCATATGACAACGGTTTCTGCTCATATGGTAACTATTAACCAAAAACTCTCGTTTCAAAATTATATTTCATATTACCACACACTTAGTAGAAAGTTCAAAATTGAAAAGATCATTTTACAGAATGATTAGTTTTTTATACCATGCTATAAGGTATCATAACAAATTTTGCCACTATTAATATATATTACTACAGTTACAAAAATTTTATCACATATTATAAAAAAAATTTTTTGTTAATTTTATCAAAATCATTACTAAAGCGCTTTAATAAAAATTACTGAACTTTTTGATGTTCTCATAGAACCAGAAACACGGTAGACTTTACTATATTATGATAGTTTTGACCATACTTTTTTGAGCAGATTTTTTTTAAAATAATTATTTTTGAACTAAGGCAAATAATTTATTGCTCCTAAATGTGGAAGATTGTTCGGTTACTGATTGAAACATCAATAATATTAATTTCTATAAAACAGCCTATCATTTGAAACTAGTACATTTGAATTTTAATCAGAAACAGTTATCAAATAACAAATTGCAAAATTGGATAAAAAATTTAAGAATTTTATTTACATTTTCAAAATAATTTTTATGCAAATTCTTAGTTTGATTCTTTAAATTTTGAGAAACAGTTTCGAGCTGATTCCTTCAAGAATCTTTTCAAAGGCAATTTTTTCCTTCTAACTAAATGTCCAATAAGTAAGTAGACCATATAATATGTAATTATGTTCTTCAAAGTTGAAGTTAAGTTTATAATACTTTAATAAATAAGCAATGAAATTAGTTAAAGTATGCACTTTCAAGATCAACCAAACATTTCGACGGAACGTGGACATGTTAAAAGCGTGTTTTTTAGCAGAAGGTGATCACAAGCGTTCAGTTGGTTAAGACAATCGCTACGTCGCAAATAACATACACGAAATAAAATATTGATTAAAAAAAATAAGTTTCTAGTCTATACTGTTAGAAATTTCTCAGAAAAAATGGCTAAATAACAATTTATTTAATTACTTTTTACCATATTCAGACTAAATAGTCAAATAATCAAAAATACAATGGTATTCAAATTTTTAACTTTGAGAAAAACCCTAGATTAACTGCTTTTACCTAACACGGTTAAACAACCGGAATTTTATCGCGCCTTAGTTCCCTGCTTTTGTGTACTTATTATAGCCGAGAGCGCTGATTTGTCAATCTCGTGACGAATAGAACAGGGGTTAGAGCTACCCAACGTTGACACCACAATATTTACTCCATTCTCTTTAACGCATAAAGAGTTTCCAGTGTCATTCACATCCTAATTTGAGACCTTGAAATATTAGAACACGATACTCTCAATCATGCAAAGATGGTAGCTCTATAAAACTGCTTAACACAGAAAATTCAAGTATTTACAATATCTTACGATAGGTAAAACAACCAGATAAACTATTTAAACTTTATTTCTCGATTCATTTGATAAAACAAGAATCAATCACACCCTAACTCCAATGCCCATTACCTAACGAAAAGCCTAGCTCAAATGTCCATTTTAATTTTCTTTTTGCGGTTTTGAAATCACAGTGTTTGTAAACGGTTTCAAAACCGTCAAGATAAAAAATGCTCTTTTCCGTAAACTTTACGACTAATTGGATGGACAGACTGCTGCCAGTTATTTAACCATAATTTTGGAATGAAAATTCTAAAAGTGTATAATCGCTCTACTCACTAACCCCTGTAATTTCCATCTTCTAGTAATTTTGACCATGTCTTTTTCTCAAGATATGATTTTTATTTTCCTTATCGCTATTTTAAGAGAAACGCATATTTGTGTAAGCATTATTTAGAAAAAAAATACGTTTTAAAAATCGAAGTACAAATGCCAAAACTTATCGAATAAATAGTTGCAAAATATATTTTACGTCTATGCATATTCTTACTTTAAGAGGTAGCCAACAAATCTTAACATTTTGGGAATATATTCGTCATCTTTTCAAATTTAATTTTTGGTTTTAACACTCCTTGACGTTTTCCATTTTTAAAGTATTATAAATAATGCATATTTAAAAATATTTAATTTTTAATTTATCAGCTTAAAGATATGACAAGTATCGACAATTGTGTTCGTCCTAAGCAGTAGCTTTTTCAAACTTGAGATGGTTGTCTTTGAAATTAACGTCAGAGACGTCAGAATTTTTCCAGTTTTTATCGGACACGTATACACATTAGATTTGACAAAATATTTGTGCACATAAAAGGCCAGCGGTAATGTAGTTCCCCATATGTTTTGAATATTTTTTAATGTATTTGCGATCTTCACTATTAAAAAAATATAACTCAGATAGTATTGAGTTCATTTAGATATTCAGTTTTATCGTTTTTTAATTCGGAGATTAATAAAATTAATTAAAATATTCCTATGAACAACAGGAACTACCTTCTCTAATATATATGTGGTTAAAAATGAAAATCAATTGACTCTGAATTGACAGAACAAAGAACTCTGCTCTGAAAAATCGTGAATTGAAGAATTATATGGTAAGGAAATTTCTGATAAAAAACCCATAATTCTAATAACAATAATTAAAATCTATGATATTTAAACCATTCTTTAGGTAATTATCTGTTCATATGATAATGATGTACCGGAAAAATTCCGGTTTCCAAATTATAGTTCTCGTTGCAGCACATTTAGTAAAAACTCAAATCCAATAATGGCTTTTACACAATGTTCTAAGGTATAGTGATAAAAATACCAAATTTTACCACATACTATAATACCATATTATATTGTTAGTTTTTCAAAAATCATTACCAAAGCGCTTTGGTAAAAATTACCGAGTTTTTGATGTTCCCATAGAATTCCATGATGTTCCCAAACATGTTAAATTTTGACATATCCTGGTAGTTTTGATCATCTTTTTTTCTTAGTGTTGGCTTGTTTTAAAGAAAAAAAAGGCAACTTCCTCTTTTATACGAAATGAAATTGATGATTTCAAACAATGTTTTCAAAAGTGTGCTCTGTCGAATTTGTAAGCTGTGTTTACTTTTTAAGGGGATTCTTAATTCATGATTTTTTCTGATATAAATATTATAGTTAAAGAGTATTATATATTTAATGTTTTTAATGCAACTGATCCCTAAAATTTTGTTAATTTACTCATATTTATGTTTTCAGTTTCCAAGTGAAGTGTGATAGGAAGTCTCTTTCAACACTGCCCTTGTTTACAAAAAAGAAATCTTTGACGAGTTTCAGTTCTACTTGGTGTAAATCTAATCGAAGATTGCTAGAAAAGAGAAAATAATTAATATTAAATAATAATACCAGGTGACAACTATTGATCTAGATAAAAAAAATAGAAACTTCATAATTTTTGAACCGTTAGGGAGATTCATTTAATACTTTGTAGTTAAAAGCGGGTCGTGCTGGGATATTTTAGAAAATGCTTAGTCCTATTGCTTTTTCTGATTTTTTTTAAATCGTCGTAATACAGAGTTTCTGAACATATATAGAAAGTAGCTTTTTTTTACATTTCAGGTTATTGTTTTAATTTTGCTTTTTGTCTAAATTATAATCTAGTCATAAACGACAAGGATATTGTATACACCAGAAACTGAATCGAAATACTGCTAGATACTTTTCAAAAGTGCAAAAAAATTTGAAAATTCTGTTTTTTTATTTTCTATAATTCATCAAAAATTAAATGGTACCTTGTATTTTTTTTAAAGTTTATTTCACTTTCATATTAACTACCTGTTTGGACACTCGGGAACAACAAAAGAGAATATTTTTACGGCCAATCATTTTATTTTCAAATATCAAGAAATTGTTTTTAATACAATAAAATAATACGAAATTCACCCATTAAGAATATTAATATCTCAAAATAAAATAATTATTGTAATGCAATGTAGTCTATAATTAATTAGGTGCAAAAAAATTTTTTTTGAAGCTGAAAAGCTTTTCTTTTCCAGTTCTTTAAGGGAACAGTAGACCTTTAAAATTTTAAAAATGAAGTTTTGTATTTTTAATATATTTAATAATTAAGGTATTTCTTATGCTAAGCTTATAAAAAATTACTGAAAATTTATAAATAAATTAATGCAGTTACCTAATTATATATCATATAAAAAGGCTTATAGACATGAAATTTCAGAAATTATTTCGAAATAATCTCAATTAATAATTATTCTAAGCCTTTTTCCGATCGAATGCTTAAAAAAATTGAAAACTTTTTTCTTCAAGATATGTTGTGCCGTAGACTTATTTTAAATGTAGCTGTAATTAAAAGCATATAATAATTAATGTCTTCATCTTATTTTTGTAATATTTTCCTTTGAGACTTCTTGTATTGGGTATGTTGCATATGCTAACCTGACAGAAAAATATGAAGTTTCTAGCGTTATAAATATCTTATTTTATATATATTTTTTTGCGAAAACTTTCTGTTTTACAGGAATATTTATGTATCTATTAAGAATGCAATGATAGCTTAAAACAAAGTAATATCTAAAGTATAAAGAATTATGCGAAGAGAAATTCCTCGCAATATCTTGTTGTGAAGCTATGTACTGTAAGCGAGGAAACAAGTCCGATTAAATTTGAATACACTTAAGTAGATTAATATTTCTTTCTTCGTATTATAACAAAAATTCAGAATATTTTCTTACAAAACAATTGTAGTACAATTGTTTTGAGAGGAGAGTTGATATGATAGAATTTGTACACTCATTTGTACATACATTTGTACATACATTTGTACATAAACGCCTTTTTCTGCATGAAAGATTTTTTTGCCCATTAAAAATGAACTGTTTTCGTACAGTAATAATGGTCTGAGCAAGTGCCAAAAAAATTATGAAACAATTGCTTCGAATTTTTCAGTTTTTGCAAATTTGTGTATAAAGAACCAGCCGTGAAATCTTTTAAACTTCTACTGAAATTCAGGATCATGTTTTTCGCTAACTGAAAAGTAATTTTCCTCCCCATAACAAGAAAAAAAAACAATGTTAAATTTCAAAATTGTAGAATATCGGGTACTACTTTGTTTCAGGGAACCGTAGAATCAGTTTTTAAAAATGCTTATCTATTCAAGGGATTTAAAATTTTTAATAGCTTCCTACAACGAAGGGAAAATAAATGTTTGTTTTTTTACGCAGTCGTCACTACATAAATTCAGGCAAATACAATTTGCTTCATTCAGAGTATGGCAATTTTTTTCAAAAACTCTAACAATGAGAGTTCAAGCAATTTCCTAAATTAAAGATATATTGTCTGTAATAATAAATAAAGGATATTACTTTTTCAATATTTTCTTCCCAGTAACAGACAATATTATTTTATTATAAATATCAAGGGTCTACTTCTCCCTGTTTGCTACTGCCTGCCAACCACCTCACAATAGCTTTTGCAATTCCTGGCGGATACCTTCGTTACCCGTTCTTGCTTCCAGATATTAGAACAAATTAATTTAGCATTCTTGTTTAACACTTTCGCTATCGATCAAGAGCCAGTTTGAAACGAAATACTTCCTAAGAGTTTTTTTTTTTTTTTGGCAAAACAGATTGAATGGTAGCCCTTAAGATGGATATTATCATCAAACAATTTTTGCATGAGGTATAATATTTTTAAGAAAGTAAAACATACAATAATCAAAAATTTAAATAAATATTGGTATATTTCCTTGGAATGCGTGCAATGGGTTGTAATGTAGTGGGCCTCCATGTAGTGCACCTTGAGTAACACCAAATACACTACAGTTGCAGAGCACAATTCCATGGAGAGTAACGTTTTGTGTGCTTTGCATAGGGACCACGATTGCCTCGCAGGACATAGCAGGAGATTTACCGTCTATTCATTCCCTAAATGTGTATGACACTTTTAGAAATCTCTCGAAAAAAAGGGTAAATACCAATTTATTTAATTGCTACTTAATTAGGTATTTGGAAATACTATCAGGCAAAATATGTCCGGACTGGTTTTGACTTTTAACATGTCTACTTTTGCATTCTTAGCTTTCATGTTGTTTTGTATTCCTTTATGAATTTGTGATGTGTGTGCTCATCATGCACTTGCCTATTAATGTGTGTTTAAGTGTTACTGCTATAAATAAAATTAAAAAAAAACGTGTAATGAACGCATCAAATGTAAAAAAAAAAACATAACCTAACTCGATGTTTTTTTAAAAAAAATTTACGAGAATCTAATATAAATTTTATATAATATCGGGCTAATATTTGCCACTTACAACTAACAAATGGTAGATATTTATCATATTATGTACCCTGTGTTTGCTTGTCAGTTCTATGTTTTCATTTTTATCAATAAATAAAATATAAAATTAGTATTTCAACACTTATGATTGATTCTTATTACTTATGCTTAACATCTCCTTTTATGTAAACGGTACATTGAATTTATAGAAAATATCAATCTTAGAGTTAATAAGTTCAGTAGTTCACATTTTTACGCTAAATTAAATGACGCAAAAAATGAAACGATCAGACAAATAATTTTGAAGCCATAAATATTTTGTGCACAAAAAGTGCACATTTGTGCTTATTTACGCATCTGATACTGCTATCTAAACAAGTGAGGCAATGTTTCATGCATGTTTGTATTTATGTTAAATCAAATGAAGTCAAATAGATCAAAAGTTGCAAGCGCTTCTTTGTATAAAATGTTCTTTTTATCCATTCAATATACAATTTTTACTAGGGGCTATCTGAACAAGTAAAATAACAAACTATATTAAATGGGATGAAATTAGAGATAATAAGATTAATGGTTTTGAAGTTATGATTTTCCTCATAATAAGAGCAATTCAAAAATGGTACTCTTTTATATACAAAAACAAACTTCAACTTTTAAAATATTAACCTTTCTATTCGGGTTTAGTCTTATTCAATTGAGCTATACAAATACATAGTAGACAATGCCCTACTTGCTTGAGTGGCAATATGAAATGGGTAAATGAGTGCAAGTACAAAATTGCAATTTTTGTGCACAGAAAACTTGTAAACATTCTAAACTATTCCATTTATGCATAATTCAATTTATCTTGAGAATTTACATCGGAAAATATATTATTTATAACAACATGACATATACTTTTATGAAAAAAGATCTCGGGTATTAGTTTTTCGGAGGAATTAAGTTTACAAGACTAACATTTAAGTTTGAACAATTACTATTTTGAACAATATTTCACTTTTTAATCCCTTCTTAAGTGACGGACCTAATACTTGAACTTCATTTATTTTGTTATTGCTATGTCACATTACTTACAGTTTATGAGTTATATATAATTGTTTATTTTATAATGCAATTGAGGCAGCGGGAATTTTTTTTAAAAAATTGGAGCTACGTTAGACTTTCATATTTATAAAAGTATACATACAATGGTTAAAAGATAAATATCGTTTAATTAAATAATATTAGACGAAACTGACCAAATAAAAGGAATTGTAAGCTATTCCTTGTTTTAAAATCCAGTTTGAGTTTAGATCAAGAAAGCTTATCTCAATAATAAATACTAATACCACTTACAAATAACACATATTAGCAAAAATGAAAGAAAATATATGATTTTTATTTACAAATTCCATACTGTATGGGTGCATCCCTTCCAATATATATATATATATATATATATTCTCTCTTTCCCTTTTTGTTTTGCATTTCAAATGAAAAACTCAGTTTTAATTAACGGATTCTGTCAGTAGCAATTAAACTTAAGAACGCATGTGGTAATGTATGTTTAAAATTACTTTTATAATAAATGCAACTATAATTTTATGCATAAATTTAGACTTTTTTTTTAACTGAAAATGTATATAGCATGATAGTGTAAAACTGGATAATGTTTTGCTCTATTCTTGCTTTCCATGCCGATTTCTTTTAAGATAAAGATTTATAAAATAAATTGTAGATATTAGTTCACAAGAAAAGTGCATAAATTGCTATTTTAATTATGTCTAGTGTTTATGAATTTAAAACCTGTTTTGCGTTGCTTAAGTATCTTAAAAGGTGATTTTCTAGCTAACGAATTTTCCATATAACGAACTTATTATCTGGATTTAGTGACTTCGTTAAATACAGGTCCGACTGTATATATATACAGAAATATATACTATTCTATAAAGAAGAAGAGTATTCTATAATTATT
>NC_092210.1:76201767-76308186 GCF_043381705.1 Parasteatoda tepidariorum
AAATAACAAACCAAACGATGTTAACAAAATGACGTAGAAAGCGCAACTAGATCAAAATTATACAAGCACAACTAGATCAAATTATAATACCTGAGTGCTTGACGTAACAGATATAGAAATAGAATTTGATACCATAAAAAATTATATAGAAATAGAAATTGATACCATAAAAAATTAATTCGTTTTCGTGTTCTCTTCATGTATTTAAAGCAACTTTTGTATGCTTTTACAATTTCTGAGGCCTTTTTTTTAAAAAAAAAAAAACAAGTCTCCACCTGATAGTTATATTATAGCTTAGGTTACCATAGGCCTAAGGTTACCATAGCAAAGTTATATCTTCAAACATCCTCAAGAGCTATAACACATCTGCAGCAGAACTGGATATGAAGACAAAATTGCAGGACAGGAACACTTTAATTGTCCACTAATCTTCAGATCTCCTGCTATGTTTTAAAAAACTTTATTTGTGAAAACCTTTAGCGAGGCGGACAGCTGGCCGCCTTAGGCGGCTAGTAATAAATAAAGGATATTATCTTCTCAAAATTTTCTTCCCAGTAACAGACAATATTATTTTATTATAAATATCAAGGGTCTACTTCTCCCTGTTTGCTACTGCTTGCCAACCACCTCACAATAACTTTTGCAGTTCCTGGCGGATAGCTTCGCTACCCGTTCTTGCTTCCAGATATTAGAACAAATTAATTTAGCATTCTTGTTTAGCACTTTCGCTGTCGATCAAGTGCCAGTTTGAAACGAAATACTTCCTAACAGGTTTTTTTCCCGACAAAACAGATTGAATGATAGACATGGATATTATCATCAAACTATTTTTGCATAAAATATGTTATTTTCAAGAAAGTAAAACATACTATAATTAAAAATTTAAATAAATATTGGTCTATTTCCTTGGAATGTGTGCGATGGGTTGCAATGTAGTGGGCCTCCATGTAGTGCACCTTGAGTAACACCAAATCCACTGCTGTTGCATAGCACAATTCCATAGAGAGTAACGTTTTGTGTGTTCTGTATAGGGGCTACGATTGCCTTGCAGGACGTAGAAGGAGATTTACCGTCTGTTTATACCCTAAATGTGTCCACTTTCAGAAATCTCTCGTAAATATCAATTCATTTAATTGATATTTAATTAGGTATCTGGAAATACTAGCAAGTAAAAGATGTCCGGACTGGATCTGATTTTTAACATGTCTACTTTTGCATTCTTCGCTTTCATGGTGTTATGTATTCCTTTATGAATTTGTGATGTGTGTGCTCATCACACACTTGCCTATTAATGTGTGTTTAAGTGCTACTGCTATAAATTAAATAAAAATTCTTGCGTATAAAAGTATAATGAACGCATCGAATGTAAAAAAAAAACCTGAACTATTTCGCTGTTTCTTTTTAAATAATTTAAGGGAAGTTAATATAAATTTTATATAATATCGGGCTAATATTTGCCACTTACAACTAACAAATGGTAGGTGTATATCATATTATGTACACTGTGTTTGTTTGTTAGTTCTATGTTTTCATTTTTATCAATAAATAAAATATAAAATTAGTATTTTAACACTTATGATTGAGTCTTATTACTTACGCTTAACATCTCTTTTTATGTAAACGATACATTGAATTTGCAGGAAATTTCACACTTAGAGTTAATAAGTTCAATTGTTCACATTTTTACGCTAAATTAAATGACGCAAATAATGAAATGATCAGACCGATAATTTAGAAGTTGTAAAGATTTTGTGCACAAAAAGTACACATTTGTGCTTGTACTTATTTACGTATCTAATACTGTTATCGAAACAAGTGAGGCAATGTTTCATGCATGTTTGTCTTCATGTTAAATCAAATGAAAACATGCGCGCGTCAATAAAACAAATAGTTCAAAAGTTGCTAGCTCTTCTTTGTGCAAATTGTATTATTTTTTATTCAGTCAATGTACAATTTTTACTAGGGGATATCTGAACAAGTAAAATAACAAACTATATTGAATGGGATGAAATTAGAGATAATCAGATTAATGGTTTAGAAGTTATGGTTTTCCTCATAATAAGATTAATTCAAAAATGGTATTCTTTTACATGCAAAAACACACTTCAACTTTTAAAATATTAACCTTTATATTCAGGTTTAGACTTATTCAATTGAGCGATACAATTACATAGTAGACAATATCCCACTTGCCTGTGTGGTAATATAAAATGCGAGTGCAAGTACAAAATTGTAATTTTTGTACACAGAAAGCTTGTAAACATTCTAAATTATTCCATTTTTGTATAATTCAATTTATCTTAAAAATTTACATAAAAAAGTATATTATTTATAACAACATGATATATACTTTTATGAAAAAAGATCTCGGCTATTAGTTTTTCTGAGGAATTAAGTTTACAAGACTAACATTTAAGTTTGAACAATTACTATTTCGAACAATATTTCATTTCTCAATACTTTCTTAAGCGAAGCACCTAATACTTTAACTTCATTTATTCTGTTATTGCTATGCCACATTACTTACAGTTTATGAAATATATATAATTGTTTATTTTATAATGCAATTGAGGCAGCTGAAAAAAAAATTCATGAAGTTGGAGCTACGTTAGACTTTTATATTTATAAAAATATACATGCAATAGTTAAAGGATAAATATCATTTAATTATATAATATTAGAAGGAACTTACCAAATAAAAGGAATTGTAACCTATTCCTTGTTTTAAAATCTAATTTAAGTTTAGATCAGGAAGGCTTATCTCAATAATAAATATTAATACCACTTATAATTAACACATATTAACAAAAATGATGGGCATATAAAGAAAGAAACTATATGATTTTTATTTACAAATTCCATACTGTATGGGTGCATCCCTTTCAAAATTTATATGTATAAAGAGAGAGAGAGAGATTATCTAGTTAAAATATATTCTAAAATGTATTATAACGAAAATTTATTGCCTAACTTCTAAGAGGAAGATTAAAATATCTGTGTAACCGTTTTATTCCGCATTAAAGCAACCTCATTTACTTCTATCGAAATTAATTTACCCTAAGAACACTTCTTAATAAAGCCCATTCGGTCGAAAATATAGTCTTAAGATGAGAAGACTTTCTCATAAATAAAATTCTTACACAAGCATAATCTAGTTAGAACCTATTCTTTATAATTGAGTTTTTTTAAGTTTAAAATAAAAACTATCAGAGAAGATCTCGTGTAAAATCATTTTGTACAAGTATGGCTCTGACTTGATATTTAATGTGTGAGCATTGCAATTCGGTATCCAAGTATGATATCAAAACCATAATTAAAAATACAATAATGATGATATTTGATGAAGGATTTCTGTAATAAGGCCCAATAAGACATTCTCATCAATAAGATGGTCAAAACCACGATGTTGTATTAATATTGTATCTCCAAAAATGTCTTGAGCAATCATTCAAGGGAATTTATTGAACTCATCACCTTAAGAAGGCAATGATAAAATTTAGATGGCTTCAGTTAGAAAACAATGTCAGTCCATAGGTTTATATTTAGCTTTACTTTACTTAATTGTTTTATGAGTTGATCGCATATTTATTGAGACAAATTGACTTTTTATTCATTTGTTTTTTGAAATAATTGATTAGTATTTTTTTAAGTTTGTTTGCTAGTTCACATGGTTTTGCCCCATGCAGAATGGTTTTTTTAACTTTCAGTAAAAACAATAAGAGCTATAAATGGTTTAATAATTTTAGTGAATTTAGGTCTGCATTATTCTAGAATATTACTTAGAACATTGGATAATTGTCAGAGTTTGGTAATTTACTAACTGTAAAATTTGAATATCTGTAAGCAGACAGAACTTCTGTCCTGATAACTACTTTTCGCGGAAAGCTATGAAAAGAACTATTTCTATTTTTTCTTAAATTATTCATAATCAAGAAAAGAAAGAGCCGTTTTTGCTAATGTTAATGCTATCAAAATGGGCTAGCGAAAAATTTCACTTTTATGATTTAGGTTAACTTGGAACCTCTGATGTAGCTTGAACAATACTCGAGAAGTAAGCATTCTAGAAACACAAATTGGAGACAATCACCACCACATCTGTGGCATCTTAGTGGGAATGGTGCCTCAATTAATTTTAAAGATGACAGGAGAGATCACACCACTTTTAATCGGCTGTCTACTGGGCATTCAAGTTCTGCTTTTACTTCAGGTTATTACTACTTCAAGTTTCCTCACGATGCCAAGACATTTACAGTTTGCAAAAGCTGTTGTGAAGCAGGAACTGCTTCTAATTAACTGCATTCACTCGGTTAGCGAGGACCTTCTGAAAAGACCTTCGTTGGTTTTGGAGGTATTTAAGATGAACAAACTGGTCTAATTCAAATCAGAGGGATATGTATCATCATCACTTTTGCTTTTAGAGCAAGAAATCAGACTATACAGGGTGTCCCAAAGCGACCGCATAAACTCCGCATAAAAAAGTCAGCTAGATTCCTCGTTAGGAGTACATAAAAATTGCCCAAAGAAGCGTTTCTGTACGATCCATAGTTTACGAGAAAAATACGAAAAGCAAAATATGACGTCACTGCGGTGCAAGAAAAAAAGCACTTAAATCACAATATCAACAACAGTATTTGCATATCTTTCAAAACGATAATGTTTAAAACGTTCAGCGCGCATATTCTGCTTTAAATTGTTCATAGTATACTCCTGTTGATATGTTCAATAATGTGTTTTCTCTTGCACCGGCAGTGACGTCATACTTTGTTTTTCGTATTTATCTCTTAAACTATGGATCGTACAGAAACGCTTCTTTGGGCAGTTTTTATGCACTTCCAACGAGGAATCTAGCTGTGCAGAGTTTATGCGGTCGTTTTGGTACACCCTGTATAGTGTTTATTTCATAAGCATAATTTTTACCAGGTTTTTTACACTGATATGAAAGGTTGAAAATAGATTTCATTTTAGCTTTCCCGAAAAAATTTTACAGTGTAAAAATTCTTCAATTAATTATGGTTAAAAAACAGGCACCCTGGCTGCATCATCAGTAAAATTCATTCTGCCGTAAAATGCATTTTAACAGTAAAGTTTCATGCCGTTCTTTGCAATGTCATACATGCTTAAATACAGTGATTCAGGGATTTTACTGTAAATATTACCGTAAAATTTACGGTATATCAGATTTTTTGTTAAATGAAATTTTACCGTAATTTGAATCAGAATTTCTTAAAAAGTAGGAGGAATTTGCAAACAGCTAAATGTTTTTACTTACAACATTTTCATTTTTTTCCTGTGTTTTTCAGCTTATTCACATATCGAAAATGTGACTCTTTATAATCAGTTTCAAAGCTTGTGAAATTAAAAACTTTTAGAATGGACAATTCCATTGTCAAATAACCCATTTCTTTCAATCAACGAAAATAATTGAGGTTTTTTCTCAATGTATCACAATGACAAGAAAACCTCAAAAAATTTCATGGTTTGAACAATGCAGATGGAAATATTATCCATAGTTTTCAATGTCAACATCAATTTCAAAATTGCTTCAGCTTTTCATCATCGAATTAGTTCAACACTACACTGTTGTTGATGGAAAGTGCTTGGATCAACCAGCTACCTGAATCTGAATACTTAGACCGAAAATTACTTTTTTTATGATGAAGAAAAAAAAGTCTTTTGTAAATTTCAAGTTTATAAAACATTTTCTGAATTTAGGGAAATTTTTGAAGCTTACTTTCATCACATTACCCCACAGTCCTCTTCACGTTAAATCTTATTTTCGCCATCTTTCAACTTAAATAGTCTACCTTAACACAGAACTTATATGAACAGTTCGTATTTTCTCGGTTATTATTTATTATATAGATAAGACAAATAATGAATAAAAGAAGAGAAAAAAATTGCAAAAGAAATTGAATAGATGGCCAGTTTTAGTATTTAAAAATAAATTTTTGAAACTGTAGACATATGAAATGAAAAATTGATTTCAAAGGAATTCAATTAAATAATTTAAATATTAACAAAAAGAGCCAGAAATAAAATATCACGCTTACATCTATGATTAATTTTTTTTTCGTTTAAAGCTTTTTTTATATTACAAATAGAACCACAAATTTCTTATTTGAATTTTACATTTTCCTAATAGAAATAGCCTAAATTTTTTATCATACAATAATGCTTCATTTATTTCACAAAAAGTCACCGTGGACTCTACGTTTTTACGATATAATTGGTTTTTCATCAATTAAATCATCAAAATTGTGCCCCTTACTTTGTTTTTAGGTTATAGATTTTTTTTCGAAAAAATAATTCAAAATAGCTTTAAATTTAGGAAAAATGATCTAAATTTATTGAAGCTATGAAAAATTAAAAAGAAACTATTTCAATTGCAAAATTACTATTATTTCAAGTACTAGAGGGCTCCGCCCCCTGCTCGCTGACGCTCGCCAACCCCCGGAGAATTGCTTCGCAATTCTTGCTTGGTTTGCTTCGCAAAACCAAGAATGCTTTGATTTCATATATTTCAATATTAAACTGAATATTGACTGTTATCATCGAAAAGAATTAATTTTCTTAAATGCAGAATAAGCAGTGTGTCAATATCAATGTCACTTTTTTTCGTTGACTACAGTTCCTTCTATGTCCTATTTGTTCTCTAAATGAGCCAAAATTGTCAGAAATTAACATCAATGTGCAGATATAATCTTAATATGAAACTTGTTTAAAAAAAATGATAATCACAATAATACAGACTTTGTCCCAAAGAAATGAATATATTTTTAACACATTTAATTCAATATATATATATANTTTAATTTATTTCACAAAAAGTCGCCGTGGACTCTACGTTTATATGATATAATTGGTTTCTCATCGATTAAATCATTAAAATTGTGCCCGAAACTGGTTTTAGGTAGTAGCTTTTTTTTCGAAAAAATAATGCAAAGTAGTTTTAACTTTAGAAAAAAAATGATCTAAATTTATATTGAGGCTATGAAAAATTAAAAGGAAACTATTTCAATTGCAAAATTATTGTTATTTCAAGTATAAATATATAGTTTGAAAATTTCAACTGCTGCAAAAACGGGTGATTCAACTTTTCACAATTTCAAAATTCGTTATTCAAAATTCAAATTAGGAAACATTTTCTAATAAAACCTTTGACTTTAAGAAAGCAGTCGGTTGTGATATTGTTATTATTAAATAATATTTGAAAAGAAAGAAAATTTTACTTATGAATAAATTTATATTGATACATGATTGAGAATTACGTACATTGATTAAAGATAAAAACTTTGTTTCTTTTAAAATCCTACACACAATTCGTTGTCTTCTCAATGTTAATAACTTTAAAGATAAATGACAAAAGAAATATTACATGTTTTGATGGTATACATATTTCAAAATAGTTACCATACATTTGAAATCTAATATTAAAAAAAAATGTAAACTAACAAACAAGAAATACATTTTCACAGAGTTAATACTATTTTGAATAGCAGAGAAGAGACAATTTTTCACTGTAAGAAATGTAATATGTGCACATCGTCGCAAACTAAGCCAAAGAAATGTTTGCAACAGCGGCGGAAGGAAATGTATTTTCTCTTATCACAAAGTAAGGGAACAAAGATTGTTTTGTCACTATTGAATACATATTTGGTATCTCTGGAAAAACAAAATCTAATTTCATAAAGAACATGCAGCAAGGAAAATGGATTTATTTCGAAGTTTCGATTGGAAGAATTTATGTCACGGAAAGTTTGTACTTGCAGAAACACATTTATACTTATAATTTCTTTATATAATATTTGTGCTATTGTAAATTAAAGCAAAGGTGCAGTTTTTATGATAAATGTATAACTGGCCCTAAACAGCCACCCAATGTGTGGTTTTCAACTATCATTGCTCAACCCAGTAGCTTTGTAATTTTGAACCTAAACCAGAAAACTCATGGACAGAACATTAGGAAAAACTCACTTTTGTTGCGTATTTTTAGATGGTACTAACCCGCATTGGCGTTACAAGGAAAGGGAAAAAATGTAAACCTCCTATGGTTAACCCAACGAAAAGGGTATTCTGACCCATGATCCTTCAACCAAATAGGTTATTTTACTTCAGTATTGTAGTAGGTGCGAGTCATTAGTAGAGTTCATTAGTAAAGTGCGAGTCATTAGCATGATGCCAGGGGCGGCATCATGCTAAATGATCTGAATGCAGTTAATCATCATATAGATGAGATGAACCACTAAACTTCTGAAAACGTATTTTCTTTAATCTAATAACATAAAGCCACTGGGAAGGGCAAAAACAATAACAAAGGAAGTAAAACTGGAATCACTGTAGATTTATTAATGTATAGTATGTATAAATGGTAATATACGGTATAGCCAATGTATAGTATATCTGGTGCATACACTGAGAAAACAATCTGTTTGAATTACTGTACTGCATGGTCATGACATTTGTGCTAAAAAAAAATACCATAATTCTGGGTAATAAAATCCAAATATTCGGTATTTAAGTTTTTCATTTGGTAGTTAACTTAACCCTCTAGTTTTTTTTTTTTCAATTTTTATTATAACAATGAGAATGTATTAAAATACAATAAATCAACTCTTTAAATCAATGTCCTTCCTAAGTTTTTGAAATTAATTTTGTCCAATTAATAAATATTTGGAGTTTTCCCAAGGAAGATAAATTGGAAAAATAACTCTTGTTGACAAAACTTATTTTTTAAAATTCTTAATTAATGTTTAAATAGTTTGAAGATCCCGCAGTTATTTGCTTTATTGTTTCGAATTAAATAACAATATGATTTAGAGTACAAAAAATTAAAGCTTTTTTTTCCCCTTCTATTACTCGTTTATATCATTTTTAAAATTGTTGTCCCATTATATAATTTATTTAATTAATTTGTTTAATTAATTAATTACATTCTCATTGAAAACTTCTACGTTTTCGTATTAAATAAAGTTACTATAAAATTTGGAATGTTCGAAGAATTAATAAAAAGATCAATAACAGTTTTCTTTCAGAGAAATGCCAAATGCAAAAAATAAATCACTAATTGAAGGATTGTTTTTGTTTCGGATTAAACTGCAGAGGATTTATTTTTTATTTTTTCCAAAAGGATCGAATCATATCAAAGAAGTTTTTTGGAGATGAAAGAAAGTTTCTCTTTTTGTTTTTGTTTTAATAAATTTTTTTTTAGTAACTACAAACTAGAGACTCAATATCAAGTAGTTTTTCTCTGTTTGTAACCAAAAATGGTAGTAAAAGTGTATAAAAAGTTATTTTGTAATTTTAGTCTGCGCATAGTTTGAAGAAAAATACTGCACGTTAATAAACTACAAAAAAAATTTAGTAAATCTTTATTAGTACCGTAACGTAGTAAGCTATATTAATAAACATTTATCTTTTTTTCTTTTATTAAAAGCGCATTAAAAACTACCCATAAAGTAACAACCTTAAAGTACCTGTAACGGAATAGTAACAATCTTGAAAAAAATAAGGAAAAACCCATAACGGGTAAGTATGAACAACAAATTCCAAAAGCAAAAACAATCTCTCAAAAATCAACACATTTCTGATGTTCTATAAAAATTTCGAGCCTTTATTTTTAATTTATCTCGTTATATGTTTTGTTTCTTTTATTCATTCTTTTGTCAGCTAGATATTCTTAAAACTTTATAGTACTTATAATTAATTCAAGCATCATAAAATGTAAACAAAGTTTCAAGAAAACTCTAAATTTATTGTAATTTTTGTCATAGAATGATTTAATCTTAGCTTTATAGTTAATAAGGAATAAAAGTTTTCGAGAATTTCGTTTATTTCATTATATTGATAAAAAATATGCTTTCCGTAATGCTTTCCGTCTTAATGAAACAAAACAAGTTAAGCCTATTCATCACTAGATTTTTAATCTAACTTTAAAGTGAAAACAGTGTGTTAATGTTTACTCGATAAAAAAAAATTACGCTGAAGAAATTGCTATGTACCCTGTTTCAGGTGAGGTAGAAAATATTAGTCATAAAATCTCTTTAGGAAATCATTGTAGAACAAAAAATGGTTTTCTTAAATTGTCTGTCCTTATTTAGGCTAATGTTCTAATAATACATCATACGATTCCCTTCATTGCACAAAATTTAGAAAAAAATATCATGCCTCAGACGTTCCAATATCCTGAATAAGCTCCGAATAAATATTTAAAAAAATGGGGTCATAATATTTTCTGTTGGAAAATTCTTTAAAAGGAGTTTAAAAACAAAATGAATCTGAATAATTTTATCTTATCAGTAAGTTCAAGTTACATTGGGAAACTCATACACGTCATTACTCAAATATTGCAAATAAACATTAAATATGAGCAAGTGACAGCTTTCAAAAGCAAAGAACACTGCGGTAAGAGAAATAATCGCTCCTTGTCAAAACCTCTCATAAAATGGAAGAAATATTTCGAGAATATGTCAAATCTCGAGTCAAAAAATGGTGTTATTTTTTATTGACGTCCATTTATAATGTCATGTGACAGGAGTCAAATCTAATGCTGACTTTGATGACAAAATGAAGCGGAAAATAACATGGTTTAACAGAACAGAAACTGAATGATAGATTTAGATAATATTGAGGAACACAAAATAAATAACCAATAGAAATACGAAAAGTTTATCTCTTCTTAGTTGAGTCTTTATTTGCATATGTTTTGTTTTAACGAATTTTTGAAAAATGGACAGCAATAAATATCTTTTTATAATGTAAAAGTGTATGGAAAGTGACGTGTTTAGTACCCGAAATTTTACTCGCAGATTAAGTTATTTTTTTAAATAGTTAGTTTTCATGTTATGAAATAATATACTCGCATTTTGTCTATTTCTCATTGGTTGGAGAGATATACATTAATGGAAATATAAATTTGAGCAAAACGACTTGTAGATTATGCAGAAATTCTTGCAGATGATACAGTTGGAAAATTTTCGTTTTAGATAATTAAAAATAACTTGATTTTAAGCGATTTCTCGTTGGTTCTAGTTGAATTAATAAATTGCCATTACAACTAATACCTGCAAAATGCATAATTTTATGAGAATGATTGATTTTTACTCAAAACAGTCGAATGTTTTGTTGAATATTATAATTTAAACTTTCAAATTTAGCTTTTTTGAACGCAATTATTAAAGACTCAGATTAAGAAAAAATCTAATTAATTGTAATTATCTTAACCTGCAATGCTGTATGTATTGAAAATGGTGATGTATTGGAAATAACGAAATAAAATTTAGTTTTTGGTAATTTATAATTAAAAGAAAATTACTGAAACGTGAAAAAATTACAGAAACTTGAACAAGAAAAAAAACTTGTAGAAATATTGGACCTCTCTTTAGTATTTTTTCAAGCTTTTAACAATTTGAATTAATTTGTTGTGGTTTACACAAAGTTATAATTTCAGAGTCCAATTAAAGTGTCCAGTCCTGGTTGAAAGACAATACCCCTCGGCACTGGAAGCTTCAGTAATGTATTGTTTTGTTATTAGAAGCTTTTGAATGGCATCACTGCAATGCAAACAGCTCTGAAGTGTTGATGTAGTATGATCTAATCCAGCTATAGCTCAGAATGGATTATTGATATCTATGTCACACATGTACCATCTGTTTTTCCTACCTGAAAAGAATTCTTAAGTTACTCTTTGTATTTACAAAGAAACCCTCATATGTAAGTGTATAAATAAATAAATACAACAGCCATTATAATAAGATGCCATAGTTTGATCTTTCTAAGCATTATTTAGGCCATTTTCCTTTTGATCGAAAAATATATAAGGAAAGTAAATAATTAACCGTCACCTATCTACCATTTGAAGATGATCACTTTCCATTTAAATAAACCACCATTTTCAGATCAATATTTAAATGATAATATTGGTCTGATATGGTGATATAATAATGGTGGGCTTTGATAGCCATGTCGGTAGGGAGCTGGGCCCATGTCTGAGAGTTCGTGGGTTCGAACCCTGCCGGGCGAAGACTCCCGTGTAGTAAAGTGACTGATGCACATTAAATCTGTGGAGTTGTAAAAGAATGTCATATGAATGGGCCCGCCCTATAAATGGGTGTGGCGTTTGGTGTGGCAGAAATCGAATTCTTGGCCATAGATGGCGCCACTGGAAATCAAGAGCAATCGCACTCCGTCTGCCTAAACAGGCATACGTCAACAACCAACATTTTAAATAAACCAGAGAGTTGCTGACAGTGCTTTACTATTCAATTTCGTAAAAAGAAAAGACATTAAAGCTTAAAATTACCGAATAAATCGTAAAATAAATTATAGCTTTGAAGAACTTTTTGGTAATTTTGATAGATTGGAACAACATTTATTCGGTTAAATTTACCTTGATAAAGATTTTGATAAAAATAATAATAAAATAAAGTTTTAAAGTGTGGGATAAATTTGATAATTTAATAATAATACCGTAGAGCATGGCATAAAAACAATTTAATCGGTAAAATTTATTTTTCAGTTTTGTATTTTTACAGTAAATATGTGGTAATTAGGCCTATTATTTTGAACTTTCGTTAAACCGTTACCATACGAACGGAAAAATTACTAAATGAATGGCTTAAATACTAGACATTTTTGCTTTTATTACCAAAATTATGTTTTTTTTTAATGAGGAATGTCATTACTATTTACAAGAACGGTAATTTTAATTGAATGTTTTTCACTGAGTTACGAAGTGTGCGATTACCTTGATTTAAAAAATTATCAACTATACTTGAAAAAAAAATACTTGAAAACATAGAATATACCATACAATACGAAGCTTTACATTAAAAGAGATTTTACTTGCTAAAAATATATAACAATAACCTAATATCACATAACAGTTCAAATCGAAAGGGAACACTGCTTTTTATTATCTCAAAATGCTTTGCAAACGCAATTTCAGTGGAAACTTAGCTATGAACAATTCCCTTTGTAAATAGGGAAATAATATTTGAGTTATATAATTGTATGCAAATTGCAAATAAATGAAGAGTTTTACAATACCAGAAAAACAGCATCAAAACCCATTCAGAAATATTTTTATACACAAAATACCATGAAAAACTTATAAGAAATATAATGTTTTTTCCACTTTAAGAAACTTCGAGGAAATTCAGACCATTTCTGTGTCATAGTTTTATTTTTTCTTTTACTTCATTTAAATATGTAAGAGCATGTTTTTATCATTCAATGTACCTTATTGTCTTCGCCCAAAATTATTAAATGAGAAAAAGGAAGCCTCTGTAATACTGTTATACCAGAATTTCTTTGCATAGATGCATACTAAGAGAAATTACACAAAAAATTTCTTTTTGATATGGAATATAAATTTACTGTTGTTTCTATTTATTGTTATTGTCAAAAACAAACTTATTTTTGAGACAGTTAGAGGAAGTAAACTATTTTAAATTGCAATATTTACGATACCTTTTTGAGCTTAAAAGTTTTGCAGGATAAGAAGAAAACAATATTTTTCTAAGGTTTCTTTGATTTTGTTTGAAAGATTTGTGTTTGGCGTGCTTGTTATATTTTTAACTTCATTTTCGCTGAAAGTTCTTTTTCATTCATTTAAAATGCGAGCTTCTTTCCAAAACAATTTTAGAAAAAATTGCTTATTCATTCTTTATGTTATAATAGCAGAAGTATCTGTTAAAAAACAAGCTTTATAATTCGACGATTTTTCTCCTATCAATAATTTAATAATATAGTAAGATATACAAAACCAATTGAGAAATGAGCTACAAATCATTCTAAGAAATAAGTTTTTCACAAAGTGATATTAATAATATACACCAAAGTTTATTAATTTCAATACACACATTTGTTTTTACAGTTTTTTTTAAAAAGACACTTAGGTATAAAGTCTCATGTATTTAATTAGGTGTAAAGCATACATAATAATACAATTTTTTATTAATTCAAAGAAACATACTTTAAAGAATAATTTAGAATCTAAAACAAAGTTTTATCTTATATCTTCCTTAAGTCGAAGTAACTCGCTTTAAAAGTAATCATCACCTTACCAACATGGAGAATTTAAATGTTTAGTTTGTCCAAAATTTTGGATTCAGTGCTGTTTCAAATTTGCTCAATCATCTCCTACAGATAATTTCGACTCGCAAAATTTATATTCCAAAGCACTTGTTTAAATGACCCTACACGTATGTCTTTTTCTTTTTTTGTCTATATTTTGTATGTCTGCCCGGATGTTTTTAAGGTTAAGTGCCGCTCGCCAGAATAAATTCACTGGGCATACCTTGCATTGATACTTTTAAAGTTAAATGTAAATGCTCGGCATACATTTGCCTGGTACACCTACAACTTCCTGGTATACCATATATTGACGCTTTTTTCTAAAGGTTAAGTGTCACTTCCTAGTGTACAGTGCTAAATTAAAAAACGGACTACCCTGAACAACTTTTGATCTATTGATCGGATCTTCTCGTTCTAGGACTTAGTCTTAATGGCATGAGGGGTTGACTTCAAATATGCTAACTAATTAGTGCAGACGATATTTTAAGCTATGAAATCAAACACAAAAACGTACTTTTAATGAATAAACATACCTTCTTTTCGGCCGAATTTAGATTTGGGAAATATGTTCTCCATAGTTTGATCAAAAGAGAGGTCCAAAGTTTGGACCCCTTAATGCTAATTTTACTTTTTCTGTATGGCTGTATCTCGAGAACTTTTTAAGCGAATTGAAAAACTTTTGCACAAAATTATGAAGTTCGTTTATCCAAAGATAATACCATGTAAAAAATCAATTTTAGTAAATATTTATTATTTTTATTATTTAATTTTGCTAATTTTCAAACAGTTTTATTTCATCTTTTCACCAAATCAGTTGAGAAATTTGATCAAATCATGTAATTTCTTAAGGGAAATCATTCTACAGAGTTGTAAATTTTACATCTTGCGTTACACAGCTTAGGAATTTAATTATCACACCTTCATTTTTCCACCTGTGGCAACTATAAAGATGAGACTGATGTGAATTACCAAAAACCATAGTAAGAGATTATGATAACTGAAACAGTCAAAGCGCTCTGATAAAGAAACACCAGAAACATAAGATTTGTGCTATGCTGTTACAAAAAACTTTTCAGATGAGAGGGGATAGAGACAACGGTTTCTACGAAAAGGAAGTATATGTTTTCACCAAATGGTTTAAAGTGAAATAGAAATCAAAAAAACTCGTCTTAAAATAAAATTTTAAGCAATTTGTTATGTGTTGATTTTAATTTAACATTATAAAAATAGCAATCTAATTAGTAATAATAATTAGTGATAATAATAGAATTCTAAAAATATTGGTAACGATATTAGAATTATATCTACAATAACAAATTTTGCATCACCATTTCGAACATTTCCTTCCCCCCCCCAAAAAAAAAGAAATTTAAAAAAAAATAATATAGAAAACATTTTTTTTACTAATTCAATAATTTTATAAGTCTTGATAAACAAGAAAAGCTTAGTTTGTGCCAAAGAAAGGTTTTAATTGATTTTTACAACTAATATTTATTTTTGATGACCTCCCTCATGGATGTTATTTTGTACGACAGAAACTAATTTCTTTTTTAATTTTCCTACCAATTATTATAAAGCTCTTATTTTAATCATCGCAATGAAAAAAGGCCCCGTAAATATATTTAAAAGAATATTCAGAACAGCATGATGCAATTTAAAGGATACATCCAAATAAGTAAAAAAATGAACACACCCTTGAAAAGTAACACAAATCTATACGGTTTCCAAAAGTTAGATTACTTTTTTACGGTATCTTTTCCGGCAGTAAAGTTTGTAAGACACAAACACATTTTAGGAACAAATTGTTGTCTAAAATAGTTCACATGTTGGATTTTACTAAAAGAATAAAGAAAATAAATAAATAAACTTTAAAGTAGCAAGATGCTGATTGATTCAGAATAAGGTAAACAAACAAAAGCAATTGAATAAAATTGTGCATAATAGTAAATTATTTATGTTTAAGTATTTTTTATAAATAATAATTTAACAAATTCAAATTTTAATTTTCAATTGTACATTTTTTGTCCTATAATTTTTTACTACATATTTGTTTGTAAAATTATCNAAAAAAAAAGAAATTAAAAAAAAATAATACAGAAAACATTTTTTTTTAAAAAACTAATTTAATAATTTTACAAGTCTTGATAAACATGAAAGGATAACTTTGTGCCAAAAAAAGGTTTTAATTGATTTTTACAACTAATATTTATTTATACGGACCTCTCTCATGGGTATTATTTTGTGAGACGGAAACCAACTTCTTTTTATATATAATATTCCTTTTTATATATAATTTTTATATAATATTCCGAACCGTATTAAATTTAAAAGATACATCCAAATAATTTAAAAAATGAACACAACCTTAAAAAAGTAACACAAATCTATACGGTTTCCAAAAGTTAGATTACTTTTTTGCGGTATCTTTTTCGGCAGTAAAGTTTGTAAGACACAAACACATTTTAGGAACAAATTGTTGCCTAAAATAGTTCACATGTTGGATTTTACTAGAAGAATAAAGAAAATAAATAAATAAACTTTAAAGTAGCAAAATGCTGATTGATTCAGAATAAGGTAAACAAACAAAAGCAATTGAGTAAAATTGCGTATAACAGTAAATTATTTATGTTTAAGTATTTTTTATAAATAATAATTTAACAGATTCAAATTTTAATTTTCAATTGTAAATTTTTTGTCCTACAATTTTTTACTACATATTTGTTTGTAAAATTATCAATATTTGAGTTCAATAAAATTATAAATATTTGAATCAATATTTATGGTTAAAGCTTAATAAATAAATAAAGAAAAAATATTCAGTCTCTTCAAATAGATATTGGAACAAACCGATTAATATAACTTCTAGCTTTCTACAAACTTTTTCCATCAAATTCAATACTTACTGGGGCATTAACAGGGCTTCATATTTACTACATATTTTTTACCTATAATTTTACCTATAATTTTTTACTACATATTTGTTTGTAAAATTATCAATATTTGAGTTCAATAAAATTATCAATATTTGAGTTCAATAAAATTATCAATATTTAAATCTATATTTATAGCTGAAGCTTAATATATAAATGGAGAAAAAATATTCAATCTCTTCAAATAGATATTAGAACAAACCGATTAATATAACTTCTAGCTTTCTGCAAACTTTTTCCATCAAATTCCAATACTTACTGGGGCATTAACAGTATATAATAAAAGGAATCGGAGCATTTTATTTCACTCTTCAAAATATTTACTGTACATGTTCGCAGTTCACTGTACATTAATGGTCAATTCTACACTGCAAAAATTTCCGGTTCCAATTGCAGTTATAGTAAATATTACTGCAAAAATTACTGTATATTAGAATTCTTGTCTCGTAAAACAGATTTTACTATAAAAAGTACCGGCATTCAAGGTTTCCTGTACTTTTAAACCATAATTTAATTAAAAAAATTTACTGTGTAACATTTAAAATACATAATATTGATTTAATTACCTTCGGAGTTCATGTTGCCTTCAGCTCTTCCCAGTACATTGTAGGTTTCCTGGCAACACTAATGTTACAGATCACTGTAAATGTAAAACTAATTGACTTCAAGCGTTTAGCAAACATTATTTTTTAAACAGAAATTAGCTAAAGTATGTCGCTTTAATCTAAATGTTTTGTCTGTGATCACACATTCTACTGTCCCACCTGAAAAAAATTTTCAATTGAAATTTGCTGTTCCGGGATTTTTTAAAAACAAATCCATCGGCCACTCAAACAACTTCCTTTGTAAAAAACTGACCAACATTTAACCTATATTACTTAATTTAACCAATATATTACTTACAACTATACAAACTCGCATGTTTCGTCAATTTTTTTTTTCATTGACCGTTTTCAGTCACCTTGTTATTTCCAAATGCTTGCAATATCTAAATTTGCATCAGTACTTATATTATAGAGAAAAGAAATTTGAGCGTTAAAAATCTGACGTAATAAGTCGGTCTTATTTCTATGACATATGAAAAACCAAGATATTCTTGGCTACTGTTACGCCCATGAAATGAAATATGGTTTGAAGCCTGATAAATTTATCTTTGGATCCGATATCTGTCAGTTTAGCTGTTAGCTCTGTGAGGTAAAAAAACGATACCTTAAATTTTTGCTTTTAAATTTCATAAAACACTAAAACTTTTTTTTAATTTTGATTATACATTTCATATTATATCATACATAAAAAGATATTACTGACATCATTAGAAATTTGTTTTTAAATGTATTCCTTTATATTTATAAGAATTAAATGCCTTATTTTACAAGCTTTAAGGATAAAGGGAAGAGTGTCTTATTCCTAGTGTCACTTTCATGTTAATATCTAACTTCAATTATTGTCAAATTTACTAAATAAAGACATTATTTGAGTGTTCATAAACGTTTTCATTTGTAAAGTAGATTTCCGATACAGATAATTCGAGGAAAAAAAGAATTCTTAGCTTGTTAAAGTAAAAATTCCAAACTGTCCCAAAGTACCCCCTCCAGTTTTACAGTGGGGAAAATGAGAATAACAATTACCCTCTTTAACTTTTAATCCAATGTCAGGATTTGCATATTCTGGCACTTAGTGGTTTTAAGACCTTACTTTAAATACACTAATTAATTAGCGCAAGAGTTATGAAATAAAATGAATTACAAATGTTTATTTTCTTTGAATAACCATGTCTTTATTTCAATTAATATTAATTCTTGATCCACAAAATAAAAGGAATATTTTCAAAAATATGCTTTTGATGCAGGTGATAGATAAATTATGAAATTACATGAAACATATTGTAAAAGCTCGTTATCACTAATTCGGTATATTACGATACATCTGCTATTTTGACAAATTAGCTACCATCAAAATCCTAATATTAAAGATACAAAAATTGCATCTTTATCATGAGGTTAAAAATTGCTCCTCTGTCGGTGGTTCGACAAAATTATTATTAGGATAATACATTGTTTTGGTTTTTAAGTCAGCAATAGTATACGAAAAAGGTTTAAATGAGAGATAGTTTTATTTTTTTTCTAGTATAATTGCAAAAAAGCCAAAAATGAAATTTTTTTTTCCCTTTACAATTTTAACCTATTATTTTTATAAAGTAATGAGCGCACAAGCACTGGGTAAGTTATCTTCTTTCCAACAAAAGATAAAAAATTTTGCTATTTTTTAAAAAAAAATTCCCGCATTGTGCTTTAAAAAGTGTGTATGTTTTGTTGGCCTCATATCTATCATAATCCCTTATTTCCCCAAATTGAAGCGTACTATTTAAATTAGCATTAACTGTTATCAATAATATCAGAAAGTATTGCATTTCATTTTATTTCCTTCTGATAAAACTACAATTACTACGATTACTACAATTTGGAAACTTGTTGTTCACGCATTTCTCTTCTAGAAATTTTTGTGTTTCATTAAGTACAAAGCTACGTTATTCAGTCTACAATCTGTAGACAAAAACTATCTGCTCTAGATTAGTATTTTAAATCAAAATAGTTGCCCATTATAAACGAAAAAGAAGTTGGTTATAGTGAATTTTCGTGGCACTTTCTCCAAATAACACGTTTATTTTTTTAAACAGATTCATATTTTTGACTCAAATTATATAAGTAATCAAGTTTGACACTCGTTTTGATAGCAATATCAGATTTGTAAATAGGTACAGATACAAATTTGTACTTTTTTGTATACAAAACCCATATACGATTAAACTATTAGTTCGATCATCTCAAGACTGGTTTTATACAATTTAGCTTAAAAACATTAAAAACAATGCACATCTTGCCTGTTTAGAAGCAATGCAATTAGCATACAGTGGAAAATATGGGAGTTTTCAGGTATCATTTATAATGACGTAATGAAGCATTTTGCCAAAAAATAGTTTTAGTTTTAATTTTTCCGAAGAAACACTCTTTCTGCTTCTAGATGCATTTTTGTTCTTCTGTTCTGTTCGAATTAGCTGGGCTCCTGGGGCCAAATACTGGCCCTTTTCAAATTCATCATAAAATACCCATAATGGACATACATAGTACTGTTTGTACTACTGGTTCAAATGAACCTGAAAATAAAAATAAAAAGAAAGCATATCATGGGTGATACGTCGGCGCTAGATGCATTTCATCGTGTTCACGATGAATTGTCTCGACGTCGAGTTGGGTCTTTGACGAATTCTGCCCTCAACGAGTTGTGTTCGGGACGAATTTCGACACCCTTGGCGAATCATCTTGCAGCGATTTGTGTTCACAATGTATTGTCGCCGTGACAAATTGTGCTCATGAGGAATTTTAGCACAAAATTTTCTTTTCTGACGAATTGAAACAGAACAATCATGTACAGTAAGAAGAATGTACTTTAAATCTGAACACTTAAAGTGGAATTAAAAAAAATTACACTAAGCTGACGAGGATTCACACTTTACATGAATTATTTATACCTCCGAAAACAACAATGATGGTGCGCATGATTCTATACAGGGTGTCCCAAAACGACAGCATTAACTCTGCACAGCTAGATTCCACGTTGGGAGTACATAAAAACTGCCCAAAGAAGCTTTAATGTACGATCCATAGTTTACGAGAAAAATACGAAAAACAAAGTATGACGTCATTGCAGGTGCAAGAAAAAACACTTTACGAAGGTTGCTATTTATATTTCTGGCCTTGGCAACAGTAAGTGTTACTAGGTGACTGCAGATGATTTTAATCGAAAGTTTGATATTTTTAAACATGAATTCAACAGACGATTTACCATTATAGCTTCATTTGTGTTGACAGTAAATTGAAAAGTTCTTCTCTTTCAAAAAATGGAATTGAATCGTGAACATTTTCGTGCCATTATTTTTCATAACTTTCGACGTGGATTGTCAAGACAAGAGTGCTTCGATGAACTTAATTCTTTATTCAGCGATAAAGCGCCATCCTACAGCACTGTAAAAAATTGGTATAACGAATTTAATCGTGGTCGATGTTCGATCCAGGACGAATCCCGTGCAGGTCGTCCAAAATCCGTTGTTGTGCCAGAAAAGATCGATGCTGTGCGTGAACTGATAAAGCAAGATCGTCATGTGACATACCGTGAGATAGAGGCGTCTTTGGACATTAGTATGACTAGCATCAATAAAATATTGCATGAACATTTGAGCGTAAAAAAAATTTGTTCGCGTTGGATCCCGCATAATCTGACAAACGCTCAAAAAAAGGCTCGTGTCGATTGGTGCAAGGAAATGTTGGAAAAATACGTTCAAGGTACATCAAAGGCTGTGTATAACATCTACACAGGTGACGAATCATGGATCTATGCATATGAGCCGGAAACAAAACAGCAATCAACTGTATGGGTCTTCCAAGACGAGGCAAAACCAACAAAAGTTGTTCGAGGAAGAAGCACATCGAAACAAATGATTGCCTGTTTCTTCGGCATTAACGGTCATGTGGCAACAGTGGCGTTAGAGCAACGCAGGACGGTCAATTCTGAATGGTACACGACCATTTGTTTGCCAGAAGTCATCGGAGAAATTCGAAAAAAGCAGAAGAACAGGCGAATCATTCTTCATCATGACAATGCGAGCTCTCACACATCGACTCAAACAAAGGCATTTCTGACGGAGCGAAAGATCGAACTGATGGGTCATCCGCCGTACAGCCCTGATTTGGCACCCAATGACTTCTTCTTATTCCCACACATCAAAAATAAATTACGTGGACAACGATTTTCGACCCCCGAAGAAGCGGTTGATGCATTCAAAACGCATGTTTTGGAGTTACCTCAATCGGACTGGAAAAATTGGTTCAAACGCATGCAAAAGTGTATTGATCATCATGAAGAATATTTTGAAAAACAATAAAAACCAATTTCGATCCTACATATTTGTTTTTTCCTTATTAGGCCAGAAATATATATAGCAACCCTCGTATTGGACATTCCACGACGTGCTCAAGCATGCCTTGACATGCACGGCTGACACTTTGAACATCTGCTTTAAATTGTGCATAGTATATTGCTGTTGATATGTTCAATAAAGTGTTTTCTCTTGCACCGCCAGTGACGTCATACTTTGTTTTTCGTATTTTTCTCGTAAACTATGGATTGTACAGGAACGCTTCTTTGGGCAGTTTTTATGTACTCCCAAAGAGGAATCCAGCTGTGCAGAGTTTATGCGGTCGTTTTGGGACACCCGGTATTGTCAGCAAAGTGATTGCAATCTAGTATGAGTTGGCGTGAAATCATTGTTATCTTCTAAGCTGTTATATCTGCACGAAAACAAAAGTTGACTATTGATATAAATATGTATGTTTTTAGTTCTGTAAAAAGGATAATTTTATGCTAATTTTTAATCTCCTTTTTTCATAATGTATAATTTTTATCCACTTGGATTTTTTTTGTTTCGTAGTTTGAATTCGTATTGATATTTTCACTATAATACTCGCATGTTTATTTTACCGCCTAATTTTATTTTAAGAATCAGAGTAGATATGTATCCCAAATTAATGATTCTTACTTCATATAATAACTTTACTTATTCTTATGTGCATCTCATTATAATTGTAAATTTTCGTGCTACTGAATACGAACAATGGTGACAGCTACTTTACACAAAGCAGGGTATGAAATAACGTTTTCTTGGTATAGGGAGTTACTTTTAATACCAAGTTTCATAAATATGTTTGTCAAGTTTGAAGATATTTATTAATTGGCTTACATACGCGTTGTTAAAAGTTCACTCTCTTTAAATTCCATTTTAACTTATAAAAAATAAACTTGTTTACATATTTTTGGGGTGAACTGCAGTCTTGAAAAAAAAATTTATATTATTTCCATTTTCCATTCACAGCTTGAAGCACTCTGTTTGCAAAACAGAAAGTACTTTCTGTAAGTAAATTCATGTTTTTTATTTGCTTGTACTTTTAAAAATATTGTAAATACATTATATGTTCCAGTTTCTTTTTGAAGGAACTCAATACATTAAATTATCCATTGTATGTAGAGCTGGTAAGAAAAAGGTTTCAGCAGTGAACGTAAATAAAAAATTCATTTTTAATGTCGATAACTTTTGTCAACAATTGCAAATGAAAAAAATATATATCCATTTATTAAATGTATAATGAACTCAAGCGTGAGTTAACTAGTATCAAATACACGATACACTTAGCAATATGGGGTGAAAGAAGGGTACATTACAGTAGCAGTTTTATTCCAAATTCTTAGTCCATAGTGGTTAGTGGGATGTAGTTTCTTTGTAGGATTTAAGTATTATGGCCGCTTCAGATTCATTTTACTTTTGATATGATGTAGGGATATATATCCCATAAAAATTAATAAAATTGTTCGGTAAGAGCTGATTTACTAAGTAAATATTAAATTCAACATGGCCACATTCCAAAATTATAAAAATAAGGAAAAGAAGTCCCTCAAAGAGATCAAGAAAATCATTCTCTTCATACCAAGAATATTTTTTTGAACATAAATATTCGATGGTTGGGACCGGGAGGCCCAACTGACCGTTAGGAGCATGGGACGAGATCCATGGTTGGTAATTTATTGAATGATAACATAACTAAAAATAAAGCTCCCCGTAATCAATATTAAATTTAAAATAATTTGGCGAAAGCGAATCGCCAAAANTATGGCCGCTTCAGATTCATTTTACTTTTGATATGATGTAGGGATATATATCCCATAAAAATTAATAAAATTGTTCGGTAAGAGCTGATTTACTAAGTAAATATTAAATTCAACATGGCCACATTCCAAAATTATAAAAATAAGGAAAAGAAGTCCCTCAAAGAGATCAAGAAAATCATTCTCTTCATACCAAGAATATTTTTTTAAACATAAATATTCGATGGTTGGGACCGGGAGGCCCAACTGACAGTTAGGAGCATGGGACGAGATCCATGGTTGGTGATTTATTGAATGATAACATAACTAAAAATAAAGCTCCCCATAATCAATATTAACCATATAAGGCAAGCATTTTTGTCGTCAGAAATAAAGAATAAAGAATTATAAAATAGATTCTATAAGTTGTTTTCGATTTAGTCGCTGCAGTGAAGTAATGAGTTTAACATTTATTGTTTAAAAAAATAATCAAAATTTTTTATTTGCTTTTAATGAAATATAATAAAAATTAAATAATTGGTTTAGTTTAATTAAAATTCGATTAAAAAGAAATAAAAAAAATCAGTTCAAGAAATTATAAAAAAATGAAAATGCTAGGAAATATCTAATGCTTATTGTGACATCACAAATTAAGGTTACACTTTTGTATTTTTTCGATTATGTAAATATTAAGCTTATATAAACATTTTCAATTTAAGCAAACAGTATTAACCAAGGAAACATTTTTCACATTAGTATTTTTCTATTGCTAATAAGACTAACCATTTTTTTTATAAAAACATCTATTCAAACGTTATCATTTATACTTTATTATATATTAATATATTCTTGTTGTATACAGTGTTTTATTTTATTTTGTAACCTGTCTTGAGCAGCAGACCCAATTCTGAGCTTACAATCATCAATGCTCAACTCTATAGCCTTGTAATTTTAAAACCAACAAAGAAGACAAGGGAACTCCCGGATCAAATATTGGAAGATATTTGCCTTCGTAAAGAGCTTTTTAATGGAACTAAACCGCATTTGCGTTACATGGAGAGGTAAACCACGAAATTCCCATGGTCTGTCCCAGGCAAGAAAAGAACTATAACCCATGATCTGTCTACCATTAAAAATATTTTACGCCAGCACTGTGGTCGGTACCAGCCGGGAGGAAAATATACGTGCTAAGCAGCCACTTTTGGGATCCGAACTTGGGCCACTTCATTAAGAGGCGAACACTCTATCCCTTTATCCACCGAGGTACTATGTTAACAAACAAATAAGTAAATTCGTGAACCTCAGGGGATAGAGCGTTCGTCTTCGAATGAGGCCTCCGACCACAGTGCTGACGTGAAACATCCTCATTGGTAGACAGATCACGGTTTTGAGTCTCCTTGCCGGCAGGCTAACAGTGAGAGGTTCTCGTGGTCTTCCTCTCCTTGTAACGCAAATGCGGGTCAGCTCCAACAAAAAAAGTCCTTCACGAAGGCAAGTTTCTCTCAATACTTGATCCAGGAGTTCCCTTGTCTTCTGGATTGGGTTCAAAATTACAAGGCTACGGAGTTAAACGTAAACCCATAAATTGGGTCGGCTGTTCAACGACGGTTATAAAAAAATAAAAGATATAAATGAAAATGTAAACATATAAATAAATTCTACCTCACCAGGTTTGCTTCCGTCGTTCATGTATCTGCTTGTTTCTTCTTGCAAATGTGTCTGTGAATTGTATTACTTTTTTTTTGTATTGTGAATTGTATTACTTTAAGACATATTTAATGACTTTATTCATATAAAGTACTGTCATACATTGTATACAGCCATAGTATAAATGGTTTTCACTTGAATTCCTAAAATTCAACGATAGCACTTACGTATTATGAGCCTTGATAATTTCATAGTCAAAATTCAAACTTACCAACACGCATTTTACTAAGCAATTTCGAATCGTACCAGTGAAAATTTATTTAACATTTCGTATGTTAATATCATGTTTAACTCAGCTTGATGTCAAACATACTATCAATTATATCATTATGTATCTACTTTAATCTTTCCATATTTTAGTGTTGTATACAGGATTCACGTGATGATTTTTAAACATTCTTTCCATACATTTGCATCCTGTATTTTCCATGAATGCAATACTTTTTCTTTTATATCATATTTCGTATGTATAGAAGCAATCGTAATGGTGAATTGTAATTTTTCCCCTTTAAATAAAATTTCTGGCCGCATCTGTTAACTCATAAGATACATAAGTATCTAGTTCAAGGCTATGTGCTGGAGATATTATTATTGCCATTCTACACAAATATTATAATTTAAAAATATTTCTTCCACTTTTTTTTATCGAAAAAAAGAATCTAAGGAAAGAAATTCAATCGATTGAAGAGTATTTTTTTGTATACGCCATATGTTCTCTTTGTTTTCTCATTGTACTCTGTCTCTGACATTCCATTATTTAGGGCAGACTTTCATAAATAGGTGTCAAAAAGTGATGATACATTTTATTTTAAATCATTTTTTCTGTTTGTTTGATAAATTATTAATTCAGCAATTTTTATTTTCATTTTTTTAAATATATTTCTTAGAAGAGATCGTTAAAAATTTGACAAAAATAACGAATAATAAAAACGAAATATTTTTTTTTTACTTTGTTTTATAATTTACTTTTTTTTCAAAGAAATTGAAATTATTTATGATGTTTGTCCAGATGTTGCTCATTCAGTTTATTCTTTCTGTGTTTGTTTGTTTAGTGTTTTATTATTGTATTGTATTGTATTGAAGTGAAGTAATAATTGTGTTTCAAAATAAGAATATCAGATTTGTAGATAAAGAATTTTGTTTCGCTTCTACGCTGCTCACTAAATGTTAACAATGCAGCAAGTAGAATGAAATTCTGATCTTATTGTAAAATAAATTCTTAATTTTTGTGGCAAATATTATAAAATTAATTTCTAAGCAGAATTATTTTCGCTAGAACTTAAATTATGCACAAAATGCATTTCTGTCACAAAAATTTTGTCATAACAACTTAAAAAGCTTCAACTTGTAATAAATATGTTCAAATTTACAATCTATACCCTTTTACCCACAGTTTTTTTCCTTAATGTTTAAATGGTTTCTATCCAAAGAAGCCATTCCAAAAGAAAGAGTTCGTGCGTTCTTCTGTGTGTGTGTCTCTCTTATAAATCCAGAATAGTTCATGCAATTATCTTGAAATTGGGAGAGCTGTAGAAAAGATAATTTTTTCCCCATTTCTAAAATTTTGCTCAAATATTTTAATTAGATCGTCCAGGAGGGACATTTAAAGATAAAATTTTCTGATTAGTTTAGCATTAGCCGTTGCTTTAATTTGAACTATAGACTATTCTATTTTTTCAAATATTTTTAATATAACATCAGTGTTGTTAGCAAGCTTACAGATCTATTTAAAATAAAAATAGTTTATTGCACGCTCTCTAATATTCAACTTTTTTTATTCGTTACGTTACCGAAAGTTAATGAGTAACATGAACGTTTTAGCACAGGCGGGTTGCGTCTAAATTCTTTTCAAACCACTTTGATTTTCTTCAATTTATACTTTTAAAATGTAAATCTAAAAGACTAAAAAATTGAAATAAATGGAAATTAAAATAAAATAAATAAGTTAGGTACAATAAAGTAGTTCAGAGAAATGAAGATCTGTCGTGCAGTACAAAAATCAACGTAAGCGGAAAGAAGTGCAAAATTGAGATTTTTATATATTTGGGATTTTTATGTGATAAACAGCATATTGCAATTTTTTTTACATCATTATTTTTTTTTAATTTTCAGAATTTCTATTTCAGCGTTATCAGTGTTTCTAAGAAAAAGAATGTAGTCAAGTCACTTTCCTCGAGATCTATACACTTGTGTTGCTTTTTCTTTTGCATGGCAGAACTAATTCTATAAGAAGATATGTACAATATTACCATACTATTTTTGTGTGCCATTGATGCTTAATAAAATTTGTAAGTTTTCATTGAAATAAAAGCAAATTTTGGAGAAAAAAATCTTATTTGTCTAAGGGTACAGCATAAAATCACTATAATGTCAATTGCCTTTAACCATATCAATTAAAAATAAATTGATGCCAATATTGCTGAATTAATTTTAGTAATAGCCATTTCTAATATAGGGTGCAGTTTTAATATAGATTCTGCAAGGATATATATCTTTATGGTCCATTGAAAGGAATGAGTACCGATAAAATTGCTCAAGTTAAATAAATTTTCAATATCATGAGTTGCCCTACAGTATTGTGAAAACTGATACTGAATGTAGGTAATTTTTATTTTAGTGAGATGAACTAATAAAACCTTGTATTTTTTATTCGAATAACGTTAATCCATAGGGTGAAACAACTTTGGTGACAGATTCACAAATACGTCAACTAGTGAGATCTGTTCATCGAATTATATCTCTGATAAAATTCTGGTGGGGGAGTACTGTGGCGTAACTACCACTACAAAAGTTTAACATCATTCACTAGTATATAAAGCATGCTAACTTGATTCTATCATGAGGTACCTTTTGATAGATGACGGTTGGCATGGTCGATAACTCCTCCCCCACACAACAAATAATAAATAAAAAATTTGAATTATTTAAATTTCATTAATCATTTCTAAATTTGTTTTTCAACTTTTCGCAAGAGCATTGTTCAGCACTGATTTATTTATTTTATACTTTTTCACTAACAAGGAAATGATAATCAGTTAAACTGAAGTGACTAAAGATCATAACTAAAAATTGAGTAGTCGTTATTATGCACGCAGACAGAAATGCCAGAGAATTAGAGATCGACAATACTATGGAAATTGTACTCTGCCGTAACTATTTATAAAGCAAGTTTTGCGGTTTCCATTAATAAATCGTTTTTATTCCTAGTATGGTTAAACCTTCTGATATAAATGCCCGCAATCGCAGAAAAATAATAAATGTTCGATGCACGGGCAATTCAATGTTCGAAAACATCAGAGAATCAGTATATTTAATGTTGACTGTCTCAAGAGTGTCTCGAAAATACAGAGAAAATTAGAGGAAAAAACTAGTGATTCGTTAAACTGCGAAGGACTACAAGCCTTGAACGAATTTATTGCATGACGACGCAACCATATTTTATATAGTCAACGAAGCTGAGGCAGTCAGACAGTGCAAAAAATAATTTTTCACAATTGAGCAATAGAAATATCCTTAATAAATATAATTTGTTTTAAAATCGCCATTAAACAGCTGACCCAATTTATGGGGTTTGGGACTACTAATGTTTAACTCCGCTTCCTCGTAATATTGAACACAATCAAGAAAAGAAGACAAAGGAACTGCTGGTTCAAGTTATTTGGAGAAATTTGCCTTCGTGGATTTGCCTTTTTTATGGAACTAGCCAGCATTTGCATTCCATGGAGAGGAAACCTAATAAAACCTCCTACGGTTAGCCTGATGGCAAGGGGAGTAAATATAGGTTAAAGAAGTAATAAATATAGTCGAATATGAAAACCCTATGTATTCATTATTGAGTATAGTGACATGCAAAAGTGAAACAACATATACTGATTCTTAAGGAACAGCTTAGGATGCTTTTGATGATTTTTATTATCTCAAAAATGGTGTAGAAGTAGAAGCGTAGGAGAGAGATGTTCGTTGCTGCTGGCAAGAACCAAATAAAGGATCTCCGAATTCATAGTAGGAAGCTCTCTAACCCAGCCATTCCCAATTTCTTTTCGGACATGAAACCTTAAATGAATGGCAACTCAGATAATAAATAGTTCTAAGGTAACTGCATCAGCGATTGCAGACATACCAACCAAAGAAAAGCTAATTATTTGGAAAATATTTATTACGAAGATAGGAATTTTTATAACATTTTCTCAATATTAGTCTTAAAACTAGATATATGTCAGACAGTTGAATTCGTAGGTAAAGAGCAACTTGTAGTTCTGAATTTGTTTTTGTTGCATGCATAAACTAAAAATAAACAGAATTGCAGCTGTCATTAAAGTAAAGAAAAAAAGAATTGTTATAAGCGTTGAAATGGTCGTCAGAGGTATATTTCTGTATTGGTGAATTTTATTACTTTATTTTGAATTATAAAATTAGGTAGAAAATATTAATGCAAATTTCTTATAAAAATTTGCATAACTCGTTCAATACATTGTTATTAAAAAATTAGCTAATTCTTTTTTAAATTTCACCGTCTTTTATTTTATTGGCATTTACTCATTGAATTTCACAGAAATAATTAAAATATTAAATGAATAATGAATTATCGTTTGGGCATAAATATAATTGGATAATTCAAAAATAATTATCTTTTTTTGAACTAACTCTCGAAGCCCTTCTGACTCTTCCGGGAACCCTACAGCTGTGTACCACGCAACATTTTTTAGAAACCGCTGTTCCAGTAATCATAGTCTTTTTACCATTTGGAAAATATGGTCTTAATAGCCTATATTTTGGAGATCAGAAATTTTAATTTAACATTTTTCTTATTTCGCTACATAATTATAAAGTGAATTTAATGTATGCCATATGCCATTGCAACGACCACTATATAAAGCTTTCTAACTCTCCCTGGACTGAGGTGAACCACTATGGTTAGTGCATAGTAGTTGCTATAAGGTGTTCAGCGTAGCCCTAGGACTCCGTGGGACAGTCTCAAGGCTCCAAGAGTTAGTTTTCTTATTATGACAACAGTAATGATTTTTGAATTTTGCTATTATATTTATTCCCAAACAATTATTCTTTTAATATTTTGGTTATTTTTGTGAAATTATTTGGGTAAAATTTTTTTAATAACTGTATACAATATATTGAATTAATTTTACAATGGATACGCATTTATAAAAATATGCATTACTATTTCCCATCTAATTTTTCCATTGAAAATAAAGCAATTATATTCACCAATACAGAAATATATATCTCCTATAACCATTTCAGTTCTATTTTGTTTTCCCTTCAACCAAAGCTTGTGATTCTGCTTTTCTTATTCATTTTTAGCTCATGTATGTAACAAAAAATAAATTTAGAACTAGATTAGTCGTTGCTCTTCACTTTGCTCAAAAATAAGTAAATGCTGTTTTAATTTTGAATTTACGAATACTCATATTTTTTTTAAATTCGACTATGTTACAGAGCTATTTCGACAAATTTTTGCTAATTTTGTGAAAGCTTTTTTTACAATGCAAATAAAAAATGCCCTGAAATTTCCATGGCATTGTTTATCATTTTTATTGCGTATACTTTTTATTGTTACTTTTTTAACATTTGAACTAATTTTTGTATACAATTCGATTAAAGTTACATAATCAAAAGCAAGCTGTTTTATAATCCTGTATATCAAGTGCTTTTTCTTTCCCCTCCTGAATGCATTTTCAGAATCGAATGAAATATTTCTTATACACATTTATCTTTTCTCAAAATTCTGTAGTTGACAACACTTCAAAAGATAGTTTGGAATTTTGACAGAAAGTTTCGTTTAATAAATACTAAATCATGACTAACTTTTTTTTTTCATTTGCGACTCTTGAGGAATGACGTAAATGTCAACCACAGAATATTTTTTAAAGCTTTTTATTTTTTAGTTCTTAAATTAATTTTTTTTTCAGTTCGCAGAAGTGTAAATCGTTACTTTCTGAATTATTAATTTTGATGCTGGCTTCAACAGATTTTTCGGTTTTTTGTTTCAAAATTATTTAATAATTATGCCAATAATCATAGAAACTATGAGTAATAATAATAAAATAATCCTGAAACAGCTCATTGGATTCTGGATCATAGAGGTTGGGGATCTACAATCTTATGACCAATGATATGATGGTTGCAGTGGTGTAATTATTGCGCACGTGCCGCATTTGTTTCTCAGACTCATCAATCTGCGGTTGAAGGGCTTCAAGGCACTACTGAGGATTGAACCCTAGTTCTCAAGCCAGCTTATAAAAATTATTATAAATAAAAATATCATCCTGAAAACTGTGATAAATAATAATAATAATAAATAAATATAATAATAATATTAATAAATATAATAATAATAATAATAATAAATAATTATAATAATAATAGTAATAAATATAATAATAATAATAAAAATATAATATAAAAATAATAGTAATAATAACTATAAAAATAATAATAATAATAATAAATANTTATAATAATAATAAATAAATAATTAATCTAATAATAATAATAATAAATAATAAATCTAATAATAATAATAATAAATAATAAATCTAATAATAATAATAATAAATAAATAATAATTCTAATAAATTAATGAATAAATGTAGCTATAAAAAGCTTGCACCCGCTTTAATTGATGCTTGAAAAAAAAACGAGAACGAACTTGTTTAATTTAGAGAACTTCATTAATTGTGCAACCGATAGATGGTTTAAAAAAAACACAAATAAATAAGTTTTCAACGTTACTTTGTATCATTAATTTTCGGAAAAAAAACATATGGCAGTTTGATAATCTAAATTTGATAAGAAGTCAAGAGTAAATTGAAGTTTTTTTGAAAAATGATCCGCAACTAATTATTCAGTGACAAATTCTTATTATTTGTCATGGCTTGAGGCAGCTTACATAAATCTTTGTCAAAATTGAATCTCTAAGAAAAAAATAATGAAAATTCTTTTGTCTCTCAGGATAAAGAATGTTTGAAATAAAAATCCCTTCAACTAGGATTTTTTTTAAAAAAGAAAATTCTTAAGGGTGTGTATGACAGTAACATCGAGAGTGTTTTTTGTTACGAAAATCACGAAAGGCCCACTTTTTAAAGAGAAGACTTTGTTATCACGTTTTTGAATAAATAAATAAAAAGTGCATCAATGCCTACAATTTTCATATTATTATATGTTTCGAATATTTCTTTCTGTACACGATACAATGTTGAAATATCTCATAGATTGATTCACTGCATATACATCGGGCAGAAAAAAAAGACTCAGATAAAGTTAATGTAGAATTAAAGTGAAGTAATTTATTTTAAATTTGTCAGTTCATTTCTTTTGTCTATCACTGTAATTATAAAATACTTAAATCACTTAGTTTATATATGTTTTTTGGCTTTTTTTTTTAACAATTTTAAACAAAATATCTGCTATTTTAGAGTTGTCTATCAAGGTAAACCAAAACCGTTCATTTGTTCTATTTGGACTAAGTTAAATTACGAGTTAAATAAATAAGTTAACTAAGTTAACTTAAGTATAACCCTTATACGAGAATACCCACATTCACTACCAACTTCTTAAAAGTTTCAGCTACGTACTGAAGGCCGACCTTATTACTTGTGAATAACCCTGTCTGGCAAATATAGTTTTGGCAGTGTCAGTCACTGATGGTTTGTTGTAGACTGTATCCACGAGACTTCTGAATATCTTTTGCAGTAATGTGTAATCAATAAATAGTTTTCCCAACTCGGGAAAAAAGACCGATTCTTACAACTTACCATGAGTTTACCTTCACTTATGTTAGTGTCATAGGCTCTGTTATAAGTTACTTTGCCTTAATATAAGTATGACAAGATTCTTTTACATTCCTGATGCGAGATGACATCCCTCGGCACTCCGATATTTGATTGCCACGTTGATGACCTATGTAAACTTTCAATTGCTATGTGACCTTCGTTTATTTTCTTAAGAATTTCATTTCTCTGTGACTCGGGAATAATGGTTTTGTATTTCGGTATATCTTCTTGTATTGAAAGTTCATGTCAGACTGGTCAAAATTAAATAGCTTTTGATTTGACACTGTGTTTAAAGAGCCATTTTCAATTAGATTTTTTTTAACTTCAGTGGACGGTAATTCTTCTTTCTGAGCTTTTCTTTTGTCATGTAATGTCTTATATGATGCTTCTAATTATGGCATTACATTGCTTAATTCTTATTGCTTAATTGCATGGAGCTCAATTTCAGAATCGGAAAGATCTGTTTCATTTTTTTTTCTTTTTGCAGTAGTGTCACGACAGAGCATTGGTTGTTTTCACTTTCGTTCCTGATAAGTATTCCATAAAACTCATGAGGCGCATGATCTGATAAGTATTCTATAAGCGCAGCTGTAGTGCATGAGACGTATTCGAAATATTTGCTGCATAGCAAGCAAATGTCCCAAGAACATCAAAGTGAATATGGAAAAGAATGGTTTTTGATTGGTTTCATTCATAAATGATAATCTAATTAAACAGTTTTGAAACTTTTTTGCAGCCTGATTAATGGGACTAGAGTTTCGCTCTCTATTTGCACACATAGCTGTTCTGTCTCTAATAAAGTTTGAGATGCATTAGCTATTTGTCTTCTTTCATCTATGACACCTTGATCAAAAAGTTCCCGGAATTTATTCAGAAAATTAAAAATACAAGTTTATTCAACTAAATCTATATTGTCCCCTTCAAAGTAATCCCCATCTACTGCAACACACTTACGCCAGCGCTTGATCTAATCCTCGAAAAAATTTTTATATTCGGTTTTCGGTATGTCCATCAGTGCTTCCTGTGATTTTTACATTGATGAACGCCATTACCATTTGATGAGCGCCATTCACTTGCCTGATATCTGGATTGCGTGTCGTACTCATAAACCCACGTCTCGTCTCCAGTAATGATCCTTTTGATGAATGTGGGATCGGATTCAGTCTCGCATATCATGTGTTTTGAGACGTCAATACGGTCTCTTTTTTGAATGAAATTGAGGTCTTTAGGCACCAACTTTGCTGCTACACGACGGAAACACAAATCATTAAACAAAATGTCTTGAACGGATCCATAAGCAATGTTCAAGCCCTCCGCTATCTCTCTGATGATTAATTTGGGGTTATTGATCAACATTTATTTTACTTTATCAATGTTTTCGTCGGTTTTTGATGTCGATGGTCTGCCACTGCGTTCATCATCTTCGATTGACTCACGCCCACTTTTGAACCTCTCGTGTCGCTGGTAAACGACCGTTTTCCTTAGAGAATTGTTGCCGAAACACTTTTTCAACGTTCGCGAACCATTAAATCCGTTTTTTACGCAAATTGAATACAAGATCGTTGTTGCAAATTTAAATCCATTTCCAAAATTGTAAAAAATCGCCAACACACACAGAGATAGATGTAATCTTGGCTACGTAGCTTTTGCAAATGTCAAGCTATGACGCTAAGATTTAGAGGGGATCAACAGATGTACCAACTTAACAAAACAAAAAAACAGAACTCAAATCAGAACGATGGTAGCGCCACCCGGGGGTTATTCCGGGAACTTTTTGATCAAGGTGGTATAGTATTTGCCTTCCTTTCAGCTTGCAGTTACAGTGCTCCTGAACCATATGCTGATGAATTAATTCGCACTTAGGTGAATAATGAGATAGTGTTGGTGTTACACACAGAGCTTTCTTAATTTTTTCCCCAGCTCGTCACTTTGATTAGGATCCCGAAACCTTTCCCTTAGAAATATTTGCCATAGTCCTGCCTATGGTAATCTATGTTAATCTACGGTAGCTATAAAAATTCATATGGCAAGACTACATACTCCTATGGTTAGCATAGAAATTTGCATGGCATTCATATTGCAAGACACAATAAGCCTATGGTAACCATAGAAGTTCTTTTGGCATTCATATTGCAATACGGCATAAGCCTATGGTATTCATAAAATTTGTATAGTATAAGTTGAGACACCAAAACCTTATGGTTCGATTTAGCTGAAATACCATAGGCATATTGCAAAATAATAGGAAAACACTATATCCAAGCTTTATTCATATAGGAGAAAGGACATGATTGGGGAAAGAAGCAGGCTTGCTTTACTGCAACTTCGATGAAGCAGATAAATTTTGAGATAATTAAACCAAAAATAGTAGTATTTTTCAATAAAGTTCACCCACCTTATAGAATTTTACAGTTCTTTAAAATTACTTTCAATTATTTCTTGTGGATAGGCTTAACAAATTTTATAATTATATTTTCGAAGAAAAAAATTGCATACGATCCATGGAGAGCTAATTGGGCTTACAAATGTTGAATATTTAAAAGGTAGATTATCTTGCTGGTCATTAAGACTTATTAATTAAATATACAAAAAGCGTTTAAGAATATTAACTTGCAACCAACTTTTTAGCCAGAAATCTTCAGCCAAATTATTTAAATAATGACGTGTGGTATCAAGAAGTTGGCTAAATTGGCTTTACTTTTGACAGCGTCCTTTTTCAATGACGCGCATATAAAGGATTTCTAATGCACTCTACGAGCGTTAATAAAATACTACTTTTAATTGGCTTTTGATTAGGCAGGTCACGAGGAGATTTAGTTTCTACGGCTTCTCCTTATTTACTTTATTTAAAATTTATGAGTTTACTCGAAATATCAATTGAATTGCATTTGTTTTTAGTTTTGCACTCGCTAGATCTGAAGTGAAATAAAAATTTTATTATGATTTTAATCTTGTTTTCACCATTTCCTACAAATACTTCAATCCAAATTTAAATGTCACATATTTTCTAATATCGGACTTTTGCAACAATTGCTTTCTGTAGATAATCCATTTGACTTGCTTGCAATTGACAGTGCTGGTGGTTTTTACCATCATAATTCAACTGAAAAATATTTGACTTTATCTATTGATCAACCTTGCGCGATATGTATGGGCTTTCACTTCAAAATCTATATCAACAGAAATGTAAAACTTTTTTTCATCGAATGTTGCTTTCAAATCTTGCTGGAATTCGGCTTTTTTTACTATCGAACATTTTAAGTGATCACAATGCAGTTTTTACAAATTCATTTCTTAAGAAAAAATTACTAATCATTACAAAGTAGAAAAGCTTTTAACTACAATTCATAAGCCTGAAACAAATGGTAAAGTAGAGATGCATTGACAATGAATAATCACACTTTTAAATTGTGAAATTAATGAAAACTCTTTAAGAAAAATTGGCCAAAATATTGAAAGAAGTTGTTCAGGAAAATAATTTGACACCTCAATTAAGAACTTTTTTTTTGGTATAGATATTAAAAAGCATTTTTCCAAAGGAAAATACCTTAAAAGAGGCTATTTATTCTCCAATTGAGGAAGATAGAAAAACTCAGTTGAAAGGATAAACAATTCTACGAGAAGTTTAAGCTTCTAGGTTAGTGGATACAAACTTTTCACCGGGAGGACGCAGTCATGTATGATGAGCTTAAACAATATAATGCTAGAAAATTATCACCAATTTTTAGTGGCCTTCATAAAATATTTCAAAAGAAGGCCGATTAAAATTACTAAATGGATAAAAAAGATACTGTTACACTGAAAAATTTTTTTAAAAATTTTGCATATATTTAAGCTATAAAATACAGTCAAACCCCGCTATAGTGAACCTTCAAGGGACCGAAATTTCGGTTCACTATAATCGGGAGTTCACTATATCCGTTACGCAGGCAATTTTACTAATAGTTCCCAAACTCCTCCCTTTTATTACATTATATTCATATAAATAAGTGAAAAATATTATGTAGTAGCAAAAAATGTGTTATTTTTCATCACTCTTCGTCTTACGTACAAATAAAAATTAGTAATCTTTAACTGATGAGCAATCCTCAACATCAGATATGGAAACACTTCCCGACTCTCAGATAAATTTTTCTGAATTTCTGTTATTCCGCTTTTTAAACCTGTCTAACCTGCCATTCGAGCACATAAAAGTAGTTTCTATAGATGGTTTTAAGAATCGGTATATCTATTTATTTTAAAGTAGAAATTTCAAAATTATTACAAAGAGAATAGGGGGGAAATCAGTCGAAGACAGAAAAAAGTTCATTATATCCAACTTCCACACTTTTTTGGTTCACTATATCCACTAATAATAACATTATACACGTGTATAGTTGCAACGACATGCACGGGACCGAGCATTTCGTTCACTATATCCGGGAGTTCACTATAAGCCGTGTTCACTATAGCGGGGTTGGACTGTATTACATACTAGAGAAATTATGCATCGCGTAATGTCAACATATAAAGTTATTTAAAGGAAAGATTAAAAAATAGATTAAATGGACAAATAATAAGATGAGGAAAGAATAAAAATTACAAACATTGCTCCTACGAACATGTTTCCCCTTTTTTACAGATGATCCACTCCTTCACTATTTTAGAAATATAATGTGTTTACCCATATACAAAATAATATGGGAAGGTGGTTGTTGTGTGAGGTTGAACCGTATACAAATTGAATATGTTTTTTGATTAAAATGTGAAATTGAAACAGGATCTTTCGCGACAATATTACTTTGATGCGTATTTCTTCTTCCTCTTGGGGACTGCAGTTACGTACACAGTTAAAAGTCCTTAAATATATAGAAAATAAAATTCTAGATTCAAAACACGTGTGTTCGCTTTTCTTTTTACACAATTTTTCTAAAAAAGCTTTCCGAAAAATGAATTTTTATAAATATGTTAATAAATGAATTATGCATAATAATAAAACAATGGGTAATAATAATAAAGAATAATAAATGAATGTTTAAAATATTTATAATTATCAAACTTGAGAAAGTGTCCATTTAAGAATATTATTAATTAGTCTTACAGCAATGAACTTCTATAAAATTTACAGAAGAACTTTGGAACACTTATATGAGTCTTTTGAAATTAATTTCATGCTTAAAATAGTTAATCTTATAAAATTTATGACGTAGAAAATTGTTTTGCTAGAAATATACCAATCAAAAAACTACTGTGATTAATGGATACTAATGCTTGGAAATAAACTCATTAAGAAAATTCATAAGTTGCCAGTGGTCTATATGTATTGTGCCATATGTTATACAAATCGAGATTAATTCTTCTTGTGACTTTTATTAATTCCTCAAATAACTTTACGGATGACAGTTGATAACGCAAAAGAAAATATTGCAACCAATTTCCTTTCAGAAACCTTGGATAAAAAGCGGGACTGTTCAAATTTGTGTGGCCTTTTTATAATGTAATTTATTGTAAAACTGCGACACCCTAATAGTTAAATCCCTACACCATGAATGGAGAAATTTTTTCATTAAAAATTTGCATTTATGAGGCTCTCTCTCTTTAAATATATTGTAGTTCTGCAAATGATTGTAAAAAAGAAAGAATAAAAAAATGCCCTTTAATAAAGAGGAAGAAAAAGCAGATTTAGTTAGATTTAAAAATAAAAAACATTCTCCCTCTCATTTCAGAATCAAAGAAAATAAATACATTGCAATTTAACAAATAATAAAATGTACTAAAGCACTTTACTTTAGCCACCAAAAAAATAATTTTGCTATTTTATGGCTATTTATTGAAAACATTAGATAGTTTTTCCTTAAAAGCTTTTAAAATACTTTTCAAGCCAAGTAACAGGAAAACATTTCTTACAGACACTTTAAGAAAATGAATATCCTAAGCGATTTATTAGCATTAGATAAGAAATATAAAGTTTAATTTAAGTAGCAGAAAATGTTTGGAATAGACACATGCTCAGCAATTTTCATTACAAATTTGACTTAAAATACTTATAAATACTTAAAATATTTATGTAATCTAACCTATTAAAGTATTTTGAGCAGACTTGTTATAACTGTTTTTTAATTTTAAAATTTTAAAATTTAAAATTCTTTTAAGAACAAATAAATATTTGAAATTATTAATAATAAATGCCGTTAGTAAATTTAAGATTCCCAACAGGAGAAATATATATTTATTTTAATAATTTTTCATAAAAATAAAAATAATTTTTCATTCTATAAGTTTAAACTTAAATTACTTTGAAACTTTCACTTTTTAACTTTGAAATCAAAATTTTTGAGCTAGTTTTGTTTTTACTTCCAGACTGATGCAAAAATCTGTATTTTCTGCAATTAAAAATTTAAATAAAACAACAAAAATAATGAATAATCATTAAAAATTGTATTTCACGTAGAGTTTTCCTTGAACAACCGTATTTTATAATTGTGTAGAAAACTTTTTCAACAGCGAAATACTCAAAAAGTAAAATTAACAGTAACGAGTTCAAAATTTTGACTGGTTGTCCTGCCTAAATTTTTATGATTTTACTTTTCAGATTCATATTTGAGGGTTAAATATCATTTGCTCTAATTAATTAACGGGGGGATCCTAAAGGCGACTTTTGAAATTTCTTCAAGCGACATTCTGAAATCTCGCTAACCTAGGTTTCTGGAAGATATTTCGGGGAGATATATTACAACCTTATTTCAAGTTCTTTTTTTCATTTTATTAATAATATTTTAATACATTTATTATTATTTAAATTATTTGTTAATACTAAAAAATAATGTTGATCCAAGAAATAATATCGAACTTAGCGAGATTTAAAAAAGTCGCCAAAAGGTGGGCTACTCTAGGATTTTACCTTAATTAACATACTTAAAGTTATGCCTACGAAAAACTAGTATCTATTTCGTGAAGTTACGTTGAGTTGAATTCTAATACGAAACATTAGATCATGAGATTAAAAGTTATTCAGGTTGTCTACCTTTCTTGAGTGCTGAGAGCTTTATAAAGCCATCAAGAGTAAACCAAAGGAATTAAGTCAAATCGTAGGAACACTTGTTAATAGCTAAAAATGACAATTATAATAGCAAATCAAATAATTTAATTAAAACACTATGCTATGCATAATTAGCAATATTTTAACAAAAAATATGTTTACTGTATGTATGTTTCTTGGGTCCAATGACTTGATAAAATTGGAAATTTATAGCGTGTATTTAACAGCATTTGAATAACATATTATCAAACGTGGTCATGCCAAAGTCATCCAAAAATATAAATACCGTATTCCTGTTTCCGATTTTTGTACCAACTTTGACGTCACATTTTCTCAGTTTATTTCCGATACTATGAATCGTGAAAGTGCTTTTCTTTCTTCCCTTGTCCACGCATTCACAATTAAAATTTGCTTATGCAAAACTTTAGTGATTTTGACTGCTCATATTGAATATCTTTTTAAAAGTACCAAAATACAAAAATAGAACCTAAAAGCATAAAAAAAATTACGGAACATATAATTTAAAGCTACTTTGCAAAATTTCACTAAAATATGAGACAGTATTTTTTCTCACAAAAGTTTTTGTTTAGTGTTAATTTTGTTTCAAAGTTTTTAGCTTTCGACCTTACCTAAACTAATACCGAAAGGCNTAACCTCGCTAATAAAAGGTTTCTTCCTTGGCCTCCTACCCCGAAGACCACTCATATGGAGAACATTTCTAATAGTTTGTGGCGTCACTGACTTGCCAGAAGTTGACGCAAAGTCGTTGGCTAAATTTCGAGCACTTTGAGTTGGATTTCTTAGGGCCATTTTAACAACATGCCTCCTTTCCCTGTCATTTACTTTGACTGGGCCACCAGATCGGGGTTTATTTTTCGTGGATCCTGTTTCTTCCACTTTTTTAATAATGGAACGAACTGTTGAAAAGCTCAATTTTAACTTTTTTCCAATATCCCGATAACTTTTTCCTAATTCACGGAGACTTATTATCTTTTCTCGAGTGGAGCCTGGAATTTCACACTTCTTCGGACTCATACTTAATGAATAGAGAAATTCAAAATAACACTGAACGTAACTTAATACTCTAGTCTTAGTACAAGTTATAAATTGGTTTCAGTAAGTGAATATAAGGTTTTATTCTTCTTATCTGTAGTGGTAGTAATGCAATTCGAGTGTGCCAATATTTTTTTTGTAAAATAAAATGCGTTTTTTCTATGGAAATATTTTATTAACAATGACGGGAATTTTATATTTTGTGATTTAGTTTTCATTTGAAAATTGAGTGTAATATAGTTTAATTGGTAAAGTTAGAACTTTTCGTTGCGTAAATATTTGAAACTATATTGATGTGCCAATACTTTTTTTACCGACTGTATGTTTCTTGGGTCCAATGACTTGATAAAATTAGAAATTTATAGCGTGTATTTAACAGCATTTGAATAACATATGATCAATCGTGGTCATGCCAAAGTCATCCACAAATACAAATACCGTATTCATGTTTCGATTTTTGTACCAACTTTGAAGTCACATTTTCTCAGTTTATTTCCGATACTATGAATCGTGAAAGTGCTTTTCTTTCTTCCCTTGTCCACGCATTCACAATTAAAATTTGCTTATGCAAAACTTTAGTGATTTTGACTGCTCATATTGAATATCTTTTTAAAAGTACCAAAATACAAAAATAGAACCTAAAAGCATAAAAAAAATTACGGAACATATAATTTAAAGCTACTTTGCAAAATTTCACTAAAATATGAGACAGTATTTTTTCTCACAAAAGTTTTTGTTTAGTGTTAATTTTGTTTCAAAGTTTTTAGCTTTCGACCTTACCTAAACTAATACCGAAAGGCTTTTAGAGCGTCCTTATTTGGAATTCCATTGTTTAGCAACCATAATAAGTTAACAGCTCACAAATTAAAAAAAAAAGATTGTCAAGTACTAAGTTGCAAACTTAATGATTCACGTTAACTGCCTTGTATACCAATAATTTTTGTGTAAACGGTGTCTTAAGTTACACAAAAACGTATGATATATAAATTAACATGCATTTTTCCGCTACACTTGTATTTTTGACCCTGGTATAAATATCGTAATATGGGCAATCAGCAATCTAAAATATAAAATACCAATTGTTAGGCAGAAGAGCCGTTGAAAATTTAGAGCATTAATGTTAATTTCACTCTTTGAGTATTTCACTCAGTCCCTGGAGCCATTGAAAAAATCAAAAAATTTTTGTACAAAATCACAAAACTCGTTCATGAAAAGATAATTTCACACATAAAAATCGTTTGCAAATACTTACAGTTCATATAAATTATTCTTATAATCTATATAACTAAAGAAGAAAGTTTAAATGCGTGCATGACTGCATATGTACCTTGTGCAAATCTAAATTCTGAACCAATCAGCATTAAATTTGGTGTATATGTTACGGTGAAACAATGAAATCTGGAGAATGTTGACATTCACCGGTGAATGTCAACATTCACGTAGTCGCTTGGTGTATGCCCGAAATATTTGCTAAATACCCTTATTTCTGACTCTCACCGGTGAATGTCAACAATCACATAGTCGCTTTGGTGAATGTCCGAAATATTTGTTATATCCAATTTTATATTAATTTATTCGTTAATATTATTATATTTATTTGATATATTTATATTTATTCTATATTTTAATACTTACTGACGATAGATTAGAAGAAACATCAGTGTTTGGAGTATGGGGCAAATATATACCGGACAATGGCACTTGTCCATAAAAAACATCTATGTAGGGTATACCAGGCAAATGTATACCGGGCAGTGGCACTTAACGTTAAAAAAACATCAGTGTAGGGTATACTGGGCAAATGTACACCGGGCAGTGGCACTTGACCTAAAAAAACATCAGTGTAGGGTATACCGAGCAAATGTATACCTGGCAGTGGCACTTAACCTTAAAAAAACATCAGTGTAGGGTTAAAATATCGAATAAATGTAATTATAACCACGAATAAATTCATATCAAATCGAATGTAATAAATATTTCGGACATTGACCAAAGCATATCTGTGATTGTCGACATACACCGGTGAGGGTCCGAAGGTACAAGCATGTAATGAAATATTCGATCTTTCACCGACGTATTTGGTGTTTGTCGACATTCACCGGTGAAAGTCAACAACCACCGATTTCGGTCTTTCGCCGTGACATATATACGTTCAAAGACAAGATGGACCTTATTGTCCACTTTTTATCGCTACATCCAAAAGAAAGCATTTTTCATAGAATTTTATGTATATTTTTTAGTATGGGTCATTTGCTGATTGAGCTCTAATCAATCGAAAACTAGTTTTAATGCACGTTCTTACGAGCTATTTATCTCAGATAATCGCAAGTAAAATCGTCAATAATTATTTCGAAACTTATAGGAATAACGTCACAAAATTTTTATTTCAAAAGGTATATGAAACCACGCAATTTATATATTGATTTTTTCATAGCGTGTTTTTATAAACTTAATTAGTGAAAACTTTACAAGAACAAATGAAATTTTACCTATTAAGTTCTAAAAAAATAATGGCTAATTCTGAATAACACATTCAAGTTATTAGTTAATCTTTTTTTTAGTCTACATTAATCTACATTTAAGTTATTAGTTAATCCTTATTTAGAACTTCTTACTCAGATTATAGAAAATCTAATAATATAAAGCTGCACTGCATGCAATAAAAAATTGAAAAATAAATATTATATATTGTGTTACATGAATGTTTACAATAATTATAATTAAGTACTTATTTATTTCGAAGGAGAATCATTAAAAAATTTTCACTCATCGGTGTTAAAAAATTTCTATCGCAATGTTTTGTTTCGTATTTTTACAGAAAGTAACAAATGAAAAATAAATTTATTTTTAATCTAAAATATTTGTTTTGGTTTTAAAAAAATGAAATTAAATATAAAAAACTATCCGGGTTAGACTAGGACATCCTCAAAATGTCAATATAAACATGAAAAAAATATCTCTAGCATTCTTTTTTCTTGTTTTTGGTAGACTAATCCTGGTAGTTCCGAAGATAAATGTGGTCCTACATATCTATGTTATCACTTGTCAGAGAGATCTAATCCCAATTTCTATGGGTGTCAGTACTAAGTTGTTTGACGTCTTTCTTTTTCTTCTATTTCTACCTGTATTTTCTTCCTCAAGCACTCCTTTTATTTGTTCGATTTTCTATTTTTTTCCCCCCACAGTTAGGACTTGGGACCTTAGTGCATCAAAGCAACTTCGATGTCATATCAGTGGTTTGTTTCTTATTATGCCACTAACAAGGTGTTTTTCGCCAAAACAATAGTTTTAAGAAATTGTCTGTTATTTGCTGTCACATGTATTTTCTTGAGCGAATAAAAACTAATATTTCTCAAATATTTCAGAAAAAACAAAAGGTGCAGACGAAACTTTTAATACTAATGATGTTAAAATCAAATTGTTTGATGCGACTTTCTCAAAACTTGAAGACTCGATGCCAAAAGAGGCTATAAATTTAAAAAAAAAATCATAGATATTTTCACGCATTTCTATTTTTAAATTTTTATTTCTTGAGAACAATTTGACAAATTTCATTCATAATTTTTATTTTTTGAGAACAATTCGACAAATTTAATTTAAAATTGTAATTCATCATTTGAAAAAATAGTCGTAAATTAAGTTTAAAATTATGTATAAAATTGCATATCTTATCCAAACGTTTTTCAACTATTATTAAATAAAATAATAAAAACTAATAACTAAATATGGAATTTTTTTGCTCGGAGTTATTAAGGAATAATGAGTAAAAAAATAATACACGAACGCTGATAAATGAATTTTACAATTATAAGTAAAATAAGTTTCTGTTTGCTTAAAAAATCTCGTGATATAGCAAGATACTTATAAAGTAAAATTAATATTAAGAGATGTAAACTTCCAACCGCTCCCCTGCCTAAACATTCGGAACATATTTTTCAAAATATGACTACCCATATTTGGAGAATCAAAAACCTCAATCAATGGAAAAAAGCTATGGATATTGAGAGAATATATCTATTTTTTGTCTGATTTTATTTCTTAAAATATTGTTTGAAATAATAAATTAGCATACTTAGCCATCGAGCTTTTAAAATTGAGTCTTAGTAATCAGGTAATCAGATCAAAAGTTATTCAGGGTGTTAATTTTTTCTTTAGTGCAATGAAACTTCTGAAGCAAAGTCAACGGTTGTTTCTTACAATTTACTCCACTTTATAAATAGGTATTCTTCATATAAATTAGTCTCTGGATCTTAAATAGGAGATACGCGAAACTTCAATATGAACTACACGATATGGTTGTAAATTAATGTTTCATATATCAACTTAAAAGTCATTTATTAGTTCCCTAAATCATTTTTCATGCAGTTGTGTGTTCTTTAGCTTTGTAGCTAATTATCATTGCACAATTTGTATTCTCAGTTTTTCTTCAAAATTATGTATAACGTATTCGTAAGAATATGCATTGATAATCCTTGATATAGTGGTATTTTGAAACTCATTTATAGTTCGTTTACCAGGAGGTAGCACTTGGCTCCGCTTTCATCACGTGGTATCCTACGATACTATTTCTCTATTTTTCGGAGAAGGATGTGAACAAATCTGAACAAGGTTGCTATTTGGTGATCGTATGTCAAAAACATTTATTTTGCAATTTTCATGTGCATTTTTTAGCACTAAATATTTCATAAATTTAATGACATTTCTTTCTTTTGAGTGAATAGTATGACCTTTTTGAAACATTTTGCTGCAATATATTTAATTAGCTAGAGTAACAAAAGCTAAAATAGCAGATGATAAAGCGAAGAATTCACTGTTAACGTTTGGCGAGCAGTAAGGGTTGTCTCAATTTCAGGCGCGGGGACGTTTCTCCCAATACTCCCAGTCCATAAACGAACTCGTCGTCCGAGGAGGTGGAGTCAAGTGCCAACTCCCGATGAACGAACTATAGCTGTGCCCTCAGTTTTTTTCTAAGGCTTAATGTATTCGTCAGAACATTCGTTTTAGTCTGTTGTTCTTTATTTAGTAAATTAAAATGCATTTCGTGAGCCCTTTCAAAATTTAAAACTTGTTTAGGACATTTCAACCGTCTCATTATACATAAAATTACCATTCATTAAAGCATTTCTTAACTTTAAATTGTTTTTTGTACAGAGATTTTATCACTCGTTCCATTTGAAAAGTTACGTTCCTTTGTTTAGATGAAATAAAATATTATTTATTCCATACAAAAATGCAGGATTTTTTTTAAAACAGTCAAATTTATCATGTCATTCATTAATTAATCGAATTTTGATAAGAATAATTTAAATAATTTAAAATTGCCCTGAAAAAAGTTAATTATATTCAAAAGTAGAGTGTATAAAGTTTAAAGAACTTTCTACGTGGATATAAAACGAGGTACAACTAAGAAAATTCTATTCATATGAGCCACATAGGTAGCACAACTAAGGGCAAACTTATTTTTAGAATGACGATCTCTTTTAGAGGGGCAGACACGTAAAATGGTCATTAACTTCCTTATAAGAGCCTACTTAAAGGAAAATTAATGGTATAAAAATGAGCTTAATCTAAAAGGAAACATTCTGAACTTCGTTGAAATTCAAAATAAAACTGCATATTGTGTTGTGATAATTGGATGGATTTTCAACAAATGTTCCTTAAACGCTTTAAATACAACAGTTCATAAATATTAATAGTTTTCTGAATATTCTTTTCTGAAAGTGATTATTTTTTCTATTAAAGCAGTTTTAAAAGTTGTTTTTCGCAGATTTCTTTTCAACGTCATTTGTTAGTTTCTTTCCTTTTATTTTCATAGAAATAATGCAGAAAAAATAAACACAAGTATTTAGATTTTAAAAAAAGCGGACTCTGTTTATATTTGCTTTTTTCACAGCTAGTTTACTATTATTACAAAACATCAAATCCTTAGTCTCGTTTTAAGTTTCTCCCCACGGAAACAAAAGCTCAAGTAAATAAATGCTAACATTCAAATTATTTGGTATTCAGATTAATGAGGTGAAAATCAGATTAATGACAATTTTGTGAAAGTGTGAATAATTGTTGCAACAATGTAAATATTTAAAATATATTTGTAATTTTTTAAATGTTGTGAAAATTGCACTAAAGATTATATTTTTTAAAAACTCTGTAATTTGTTGAATACTGTTGCAGTAATGATTTAAAAATTTTAATTTTTTGATTTAAGACATTTATAAATAATTGTAAATCTTGAATTTGGAACAGTAAAAATTACTTGCAAATACTTTAATTATAATAACTGTCATCCTGTCATTTAAGATATTTATATTTATTTGAAATTCCTTAATTTAAGACAGTAATATAATTAATTTTTATAATAACTATAAAAATTTGCAATAACTATAATATTTAAATTTCAGATATTTTAAGGGAATTCATCAAATTAACTATTTCCAATTAATGGTAATTATTTCGTTTTGGTATTATATGTTAGCTTGCTACATATATAAGCAATACTATTAACACTAATAACTATTACTAATATTAATGCTAATATTAATACTAATATACTAATTACTAATATTAATACCAATATTAACAACTTAAGACGTCAAAACACAACATAATGCAAAAATAATGTAGAAATGTAGTAAAATTACTAACATTTCTTGAATTACTTCCTTTCTTGAAAATAACTGTAATCCATTAATTTAAGACATTTACATCTATTCGCAAATCCTCAGTTTAAGACATTTTATTTAATTAATGGTAATTTTTATAATAACTCCAATATTTCAATTTCAGACATTTAAAAGGAATTCATCAAATTAAACATTTACAATGAATAGTAATTATTTACCAGTGCTATATATAAGCAATGCTATCATTAACTTGATGCATTAAAACCCAACAGACAAAAAAATATAATGACTATCTATAAAACTATATAAATTTTTTTGGTTATTGCATTTACAAGCAAATGTATCATTAATTTAACACATTATTAAAACACGGAAAAAAATACATAATGACTGTTTATTAAACCACCTCAGTTTTGATGAAGTAACTGTTTTAGAAAATCCAGACAAATCCGCCTGAATGAGGAAAAAAAAATATTTTAGTCGATCTTTTTTTTTAAAAAAAAGTGTTGTGAAAAAGTATTTGTTATAGAAACTTCAGATTAAAAGTTTTTCAATGTGTAGCTTCTTGTTAAATATTTGTTGAAAAATTGACGAAAAAAAAAGAAGTTTGTTCGACATATTCCTCCGAGACAGTTTAGTAGATTAGTGTAAGTCGCTGCAGATTAATCAAGTTTCCACTCCGAGATTGATATTTGAGTTGTGGCTCTCATGGGCAAACATGAAAAAAATCTGGAGATTAAAACTTTTTGGAAGTGTAAGTAGATGCGACGACAATAAAAGGTTTTATTGTCTGCGGCATTCAAGTAAGGAAAAAAAAATTAATCTATTAAGTTACTGGTAATAAATTTTGCTTTTAAAGTGATAGGAAATAGTCGGAATTCTATTTAACGAAGTCGTTAAATAGCGATAATAAGTTCGTTATATGGAAAATTCGTTAAATAGAAAATCACCTTTTGAAATACTTAAACAACACAAAACAGGCTTCAAATTCATAAACACTAAACATAATTAAAATAGCAACTTATACACTTATATCTTGTAAACTAGTATCTACTATTTATTTTATAAATCTTAACCATATAAACGAAATCCTGCATGGAAAGCAAGAATAGTGCAAAACGTTATCTAGTGTTACACTATTATGATGCATACATTTTCAACCAAATAAGGCTAAATTTATGAATAAAATTATAGTTGCATTTATTATAACAGTTATTTTAAGCATACATTTCCACTTGCGTTCTTAAGTTTAAGGGCTACAGATAATATCAATCAATTTTGTCAGAGTTTTTTGTTTGAAATGCAAACAAATAAGGAACGGGATTTTACTGCTTTCTTCAAAAGTTAAGTTGCTTTGAAAATCAATTCAAGGTCACTTCCCCCATAAAATGAGTTAACAAGTTTGAAATGTTCTGAAATATTTCAGGAAATAGGGAATGGATCTCAAAGAAAAGTTCGTTAAATAGAAAATTCACTTAGCTATTTGGAAGTTATTTTGCGAAGAAATTTGCAAAATGTTCTTAGTTCCTAGAAAAAATTCGCAAAATAGAAAAATTCGCAAAATGGAAGTTCGTTAAGTAGAAGTCCGAGTGTATTTTATACTACGTTAAACTCAGTTGAATTTAAAGAAGAATAGTAAAACATCTATTTCATTGTAGAGTTTCAATCAGAGAAAATGTGTTTGGAGTATTATAAACATGTAATTTTAAAGCATTGCGAGTTTTGAGCTCCTAGCACTTTAAACGACTACTGAATGTAGACAAAAGGAAAACAGAAGATTTTTCAGTTCTTTATAGGAGTGTATTGTACCATTTTTTTTCTAACTAGTAAAATAAATGTTACAATCCATTTCTATAGAAAGGGAGTGGAGGGAATTAAAGGAATTTCCCAAATATTTAATCTGGTTTCTGAATAACGCAATCATGGTGTTACAATTAAAAAAAATATTAGTATCTTGATGTTAAATATTTAAAATAAAAGAATGAAATCTAATATTCTTATAATTAAACTATATGCAATTGTGAGTACTATTTCATTTCCGTAGGCTGTAAAAATAACACCAAAATATTATTGATGCTAGTTAAAGCTTAATTAATACTGTTTTTTTTTAACTTTATAACCGGTGCTGAACATCCAACCCAATTCTAAGTATACAATGAATGTCCAACTCCGTAGCCTTGAGCTTTACAGCCCAATCCAAAAGACAAGGGAACTACCGTATCGAGTATTGGGAGAAATTACCCTTCTTGGAGGAATTTTTGTTGGAATGAATCCACTATTGCGTTACATAAAGAAGAAAACTACGAAAATCTTTCACACTTGGCTTGACGGCGAAGGTACTTTAACCCATGATCCGTCTGTCACTGAAGATACTTTGCGTCATAACAGTGGCCGGTGCGCAGTTCATATCGATCAGCCTTAATTAATAGTGTTTTTTTTTAATAACAGCCATTGGACAGCTAACCCAATTTTAGGTTTACGACTACTAATGCCTTGTAATTTTGAACCTAATTCATAAGACAAGGAAACTCGTGGATCAAGTATCGGGGTATATTTGCCTTCGGGGAGGACTTTTTGATGGAACCTGTATTTGCGTTACATGGAGAGAAAAACCACGACAACTCTAGATATGACTGCAAGGGGACTCCAACCAATGATCTGCCTAATACTGAGGTTATTTTATGTCAGCACTGTCATCCATACTTGTCGGATCTAGAATTCGTTTCAACTTACCATCGCTGGGATTCGAACCCAGGACACCTCATTTGAAAGTCAACGCTCTGCCTCCTGAACCTCCAAAGCTCTAATTAATAGTGGTTATAGGTATTACCGTCATTGTGGTTTTAGTTACGTAATATACTAATATACAATGTACTAGGATTATAGGTGTTTTTACGGCACACTGAAACTGGAATATTACAAAAATATTTATATAAAAAAAAAGAGTTTCTAGAAGGCATTGATTTCATACGCTTAGAATTTTTTTTTTGAAAGATAATAATCTCCGCCCGCCAACTCCCATCATTGCTTTGTATTAATCATTGTCTATTTTTTTTAAGCGAAAACATTTCCTACAAAAAAAGTGAGCATTTTGAAAATCACGCTAAAAGTTGAACCTTGTAACAAATGAAGTTAGTTAACTACTTTAAAATATTGAGTTGCTGTATGAATACAAAAATATTTGTTCTATTTTATTTGGCATTTCTTAATAAAAGCAGGCTATCAATTCTTTTTAGACGCAAAAAGGGAGATTCTTAATTTAAGTAAAAAAGGAAATATTCAAAACGAAATTTCTTTGCTGAAAAGAAATACTAANACAAATTTCCTCATATTAAATAAATACTGCTTTTAAAAGCTAAAATTCTGTAACACTTCACCAAGAAGAAAAATAAAAATGAATTTTAAATTATTGAATAATCTCTAATAAATAGTTTAGCGCAACAACTTGATATAGACTATATTGCTATAATATATACAACAGTATATACTTTAAACTTTAATAAAATCGAACACAACTTGAAAATCAAAATTTGACACTATAAAAACATTTTCATCAAAACACTAAATCAGATTGGAATTCTTGTCTTATTAAAACTATTTGATGTAGACGCTACCCACTATGTTCTCTATTTATAGCAAGGTTTGTAAGATAAAGTATTTTGCTTTTGCTTTCTTTGAAAAAAAATAAATTTAAGTTTGATAAAATTATTCCGTACAAAGAAAATTAGTTCATAGTAATTACAAGACTTGTCAGATAGCAAGGTTAATTTGCGTAAAAATAGAATATTTTTATAAATTGGTTAGCCTCTCCATTATTCGAAATACTTTTTTGTTATGCTTTTTTACACTCTTTTTAATCATCTTAAACTTTAAAGAAAACGATACTTGCAGTTTATGGCTCCAGCGTATGCTATATTATGTATTTTCAATTTTTTTTTAATTTCATTGCGTTTACAGATTTTAAAATTATGATTTACAACAAAGATATATATATATATATATATATTCTATGGTGGAAAATTCTATGTTGGGGTACCTTTTCATAGATGACGTTTGACATGGTCAAAAACTCCTCCTCCCCACATTGGTGAACCGGACGTGATGTGAACATGCCTACCGTGGCAGTAACGCCCACTTCGATATGAACACGCCTACATCGACAGTAACGCATACTTCGTTGGCTGGTCCACATTGAACACTTGACTTGCTACTTGTGATTGCAACATCATCCACCTCCTAGCGCTGTTGCTGCTCAGTTTCAGTCACATTCAACGTATGCACTCGACAGCTAAAGGCAACACAGGAGTGACTACGACAGTGAAGTTAATATACCTCTCACATTAAGCACTCAAAAAAGTACGGTGATCTTAATACAGCTCACCCGGCGTCGCACAAAAGCAACAATGATTCAGCTAGTGGTATCCATTCATCGAATTCTATCACAGCTAAAATTCTGGTGGGGGAGTACTGTAGCGTAGAGTGCCTAGAGTAAAAGAGTGTGGACAAGGGAGAAACGATTCCTGATTGGTGGAAGGAAAAATTTTACGGCCGGAGGCGAGAGTGGAAAATTCGCCATTGGAATTACACGGAGTGAAAATTATCTGACTCAAAAAATGTATGTTCTGTATTAATAAATGCATGTAATAAGTTCATTACTTACTTTTTTTCAATAAGAAACTACACAGTTACAGTAAATGTTAAAATTATGGTTGAAAATTTGGATAGTTGTTAGTTATTCGAATTTATCCTTATTATCATTTACTTGTGTGCATATAAAGTTATGTTTATCTCATTGTAAAGAGAACAAGGTGATGAAATAACTAATAGTTAGATAATAATAAACGTATTTACTTTTAATACACATAATTTCTATCTAAATTACTTATAAATTTTAAGATTTCAGCATCTTTTTATCAAAACTTCAGAAGTGCAGAGTTAGGCGATATTACTTTGACATGTTGGCACGTTACAATGTTCGCATTACAATGTTACAATGCGCGTTACAAAGTAGCATTTGTTTACTTTTCGTTACCAACTGTATAAAATGCTAGTTTGTTTTAAATTTCAACTAATTATGGAAATTTTTGTTTACAATTTGTTGAAATAAACAATACCTTTTCAGGTGAATATGCGATAATTTTTTCCTGAAAAAGTAATAAATAATAATAAATTATATCATTTGTTTTATTGATTATTATTTCTGAAATAAATGGCATAATCATTATTAATTTAAGGCATTTATTAAAAGCTGAAGTCTTTTCAAAAGTCCTTTTTTTTTTCGTTGACGTTAATTTTTAACAATTTCAGATGCTAGACAATGTTTCTTAAAAAATCTTTAATATCATGTGCTTTCCAATCTTAAAGTTTATAATATTGATACTTTAGTATATACTCTTAGAATAACAGAACCTTCAGAATAACACCAAATGAGCGAGTGGCGCCAATTTCGGTGTATCATCTGGCAACCCCCTTGGACAAAAATATGACGGCAGCGCATGCGCTCTTGGATATTGTCATCACTCTTTTCAAGACAGGCACTCTACTGTAGCGTATCTACCACTACAAAAATATAAATCCAATTCACTAGTATATAAGGCATGTTAACTCGATTCTATGTTGGGGTACATTTTAATAGATGACGGTTGACAATGTCGACAACTCCTCCCCTCAATCTGTTCATAAAAAGGAATACATTGATTGAATAAAAATCTGTCGTTTCTTAACACGTTATTTTAAAAAGCCCTTTTTTATTTACACCTTCTCTTCACCTTTAACACAGAATTAGAAACACGGTTTATTCCCTTTTTCCAAAGTTTATACCATTTTTATTTGCTCAAGCGAAAATGATATATCTTTTCGATTCCATAAAAACACGAATGTCTCGAAACATAAAAACACGAATTCCATAAAAACACGAATTCCATAAAAACACGAATTCCATAAAAACACGAATAATATAATGCGACGAAGAAGTCTTTTCACCTAAAAGAATAGTTTATTTTGAAAACGTCAATTATATATAGCAAGTTTAACGTAATTTTCCATCTCAATTATGTCCTAATTGGGAAATAGAAACCTTTCTACATAACCTGGAAACTTTTTCTAATTTTAGTAAACAAAATTTAAATCCCGAAAAATGCACGATTAATCAAAATTGAGAAACTTTCAAAAATGATATCATGCAGAAACTGCAAAATAGTTAACAAAATTTCATATGAGTAATGTGATAAAAAGCTTGAAAATTAAAAATGACGTGTGGCTAATTATTCGCTTCATCATTTTATCACTCTAATTTAATTTATCACTTTTCCTTCAACCGTTGTAAATCTGTTTAGAATATAGTCTCCATGAAGAAATGAAAAACAGTTTTTTAACTTTATTTATGGATTTATTAGTTTTGCTTTTTCAAAAAATTCTGCTTTGTAATTCGAGCTCAGCTTCATACGCTCATTCGATATTCGTGTATTTTAGTCCTGCTTTGAATGCATGCTCATCTTTTAAAAATGAAGGTTTAATGTATAATTCATATACATTATGATTGTGTATACACAAAATTATACATTTCAGTGTTTGAAGAGACAACATGTTTTTATTCTCGCATAAACTCGTAACGCTTTTATTCTAATATAGATTTTTAAAATGGATGCTTAAAATGCTTAAAAACAAAAAATGCCTAAAAATTAATAAGGTGGACAGTTTTGTTCATTATGTGATTATTTCCGCTAATAGAATGCATCATTAAAATAAAAACATTGATGTGAATTATTATTGAATCTGCATAAATTGACACGCTTAATTAAATAAAAATCTAGAATAGTGTATTTGCTGATATGAACCTTTAACCTTTCATTTCTGCCAAGCTTACAGCTCAGTTTGTTTCAGTCTTTTTTTTTTTTGCCCGCAAGAAGAAAATTAAGTAAGCTTTCTTTGTATGAGGTAAAATAAAAAGAATCAATAAATCAGTACTGAATCATGCACTGAAACAGTACTACAAAATGGTACAAAAGACCATACAGGGCAATACTTCTCTTTCGTTACTTGTAACGAAAGTGAAAGTAAAAGTGTACTTCGTTACTTTTTAAATTTATACTTCTATATTTCAGCTTGACGAGATTTATGATATTTAAAATTTACTACAATCAAGCAACTTTCTCCTACACTTATGTCTTCGAAAACATTGTGAAAAATACTATTTTCATGGTATTTATCTTAAAAATGCCCAGCATTGGTGCAGCCTAAATAACCATCTCATTCACAAATGAAAAACTTTATATATATATAAGAGGTATTAAGGTCCTAATAAAACTGCCCCATTTACCATATTGCCAGTTGTGCCTGTTACGAAAATTAAGCATCATTGGTTTCAATAGTAGTATGGCAACTGTTCTCATAGCGAAAAATTACATTTTCTCCATTAATAGCACATAGCTTTTTCATTTTATTTCAAACAATATTTTCTTCATCCCAAATGTCACAGTCTCCTAAGTTTTAATTCGGTTATTTTTATAGGAAAAAGAGCGTTGTGAGTCAGCCAAGACCTCTTTTCTCGTAATTACTTGTTTATTATTTATACATTCACAAGAAGATAGTAAAAGGCTTCAGGAGAGTTGAGATTAGCCAACACCTCCTAGGAGGGAGAAAAGCTTCCTCCTGGCTACCATAAACTAGAATCCCGACACCTTAGTAGTCCAGACATGTTCAGTTTCTGCGCAGTTTCTTGGTCTGGTCGTTGTGACCTCTTACTTATTTTCTGCCACTTTACCTTTTATTGTTGACCATTAAACATATACAAGAAATGATTTTTGAGATGTCAAAGAGCCAAAAAATAAAACCTCACATGGGAGTAAGAATATGTGCATTTTTTTTCTTCAAAAAGGGGTCATTTTGTTCATAAGACATATAACGCCGGCCAGGTGGCAGAGGGGTCAGCGTGTCTGATTGTGAAGCCAGAGGCTGCGGGTTCGAATCCCGCTCAGGGCATGAACGTTTCCTTCTGTGTGTGTTGTTCTCTGTTGTGTGATGTGTGAATGTGGCCCACACTAGGAATGGGTATCTGTGGCAGTGTGGCGTAGGTAATGTTGCTCGCCTCCGTGACTTTGTTTCACAGGTGCCCACTGGGTAACGTTAAATGAGCAACACTTCCGGCATCCTTCGAGGTGATAAACGAAAGTTCACTGCCAGCCGTTAAAAATATATATATAAGTATCATAATTTTGTACGAGAAAATTTTGTTAATATGTCAATCCCTGTAAAATGAATGATTAATGGAATTTGAAAACAAAATCAGATGTACTTTGTAAATTTAGAAACGCGGGTGACAAAAAAAATAAATTTTACTTATTAACAATATATACCGTAGCATTCTGCCGTATATAACGCCTCAGCGTGGAAATTTTTTTTTATCTCGCTTGCGTCTTTTGTGTATTTAAAAATTTCTGGCAACATCTAATATCTTTCTCTTTTTTTTAATTCATTTTTGTTATATTTGACAACGAGTCAAGCGTTAGTTTATAAAAAGAAAGTCTCCAGATAAAGAAATAAAATTTTCAACTATAATGGGTAAATAATCCTCATTCAAATAAAAAAACAATGAAAAAATAGCGAAAATAATTATTTAAATACAATGACTTTAGAATAAATTAGAATTTCCAAAAGAATAAAATAATCGCGTTATATATTTTTAAAAAAAATCTCTGTTTGAGCCCGTCAACTTTTGACTCCGAAGTTAAATCGCAGTTGGCTGCCGAACAACGTAACATGTTATTTTTTTTACTGAAAGTTTAATTGTTGATAATTCTAGAATAAACAGGCGAATGTTACTTTTTAATTCCATTTTAACTTTTTTTACGCACCTTTGTATTTTCAAGTTACTAAGTCTTATAATTTTTGTACATCAGAACAAAATGTAACGCAATGAAAAAAAAACACTTAAAATTTCAAAAACTTTCAAACAAATTGGATTTTTGACAGAAAAATTCTATGCTAAGTTCAGAAACAGGTACAGCCCTTTCCGTTCACTGAATTTGAGGTCTGTTCATCTTCCCGTATGGTGTTTTTAAGTCTAACTGTCAATAATTCTCGAAATAACTATCGAATATTGTGCTCTGTTTACATTTTTCTACATACCTTCGTAGTTTCACATTTTAACAGTTTTCACGCTGTAAAACAAGATGTAACATTGTGTTGAACAGGCGAAACAGCTGCGACTGCCTTTACGATTTTTCAATACAAGGTGAAATCACGTTGATCAAATGATTTTATTTAAAAAAAATATCAATTGAGAGTTGTTTGATCAGATTTGGCATGAGCGAAAAACATGCCACCTTTGGTTTGCACAAAGTAAACAATTTTACTATTAATCCTGAAATTGAAAATTATTGCAACTACTTTATACACTAAAAATGCTGTAATGACGTATTAGTAATGTGCCTATACAATACTTTTGATGTTAAGTAATTTTTACCATTTTTGAACCAGTAACCCTAAAATTTAGAATAAAAATAATATCTGGCACACTTACAAGTCAGTGAAGTTATTTTTAGAATAAAAATTAAAGCATGATACAGTAAGATTTGTTTAAGCGACACTAATTCTTATAATGAAATAAGTCAAAAAATCAAAAACCGTAATATATATTAAAAAACCGAAACCATAGAGATAATATTAAGACGAATTCGTATTAAGCCTAATAGAACAGAATTGCTTAATACAATTAACTGATATTTAAAATCATAATTATCTGTATAGTAGAGCGAAAAAGATACCAAAATTTTAAAACGACGATATTACGTTTCTGAAAATATGTATCAGCATGAAAGGCGACTATAAATTCATACCATCTTGTTCTCAAATGTCACCAATCTAGTTTTGATAATAATTCATAAATAGTAAGAATGCGTGTGAGCCCGATACATATATTTTTATTAATATTTTTATTTAGCTGCCCCATTCCAACTCACACACGCACACGTGTGTGTGTGTGTGTGAATAACTAATGAAAATCCTTTAGACATTGCTTAGCCAAAGCTTATAGTAATTCTAACATTCGACATTCTGTATAATACTTAGGCAGTCAATACAGTGAATAGGATAGCTGATAAATACTGACACAAACGGTACCATATATATATTTTATAAAAGTACGCTTCGTACCATGAATCAATACCATAAAGCATACTCAAATTTAACACACTGGTTTTGATGTTAAATGATAGAAAAGTACTACAAAAAAATACTATATTATTGTTTGCTATTATCACCTAAGTATTTTTCACTTACTTCAAAGTTCTAGTTTTATTATAAAAGGAGTTTAATTATAAAATGAGTTCTATTTTATTATTGTTTAATATTGTATAAAAACATAAAATGTTTTGCTTAATTTTAAAAATATGACGTAAAAACAAAGAAATTCATGCCATATAATACTTTTTAAAACTTTATATAGGTATAAATAAAGGAAAAAAGTTATGTTAAATGAATATGTTATGACTTCGAAATAACTATATGTTCGCTTATGTACCATTTACATTAAATCATAATTCTGATTTTTTTCTAATGCCATTTAACTTTATCGTTCTAAACTTGAAAGTTTCGTTAATATTAATAATATTCGACAATTAATGTGTTTAAAATTAAAGCTCCAAACATAATTAAATATTTGACATAATTTAATTTCCATTTAATCTAGGCAACTCTATGAAATTTAAATAACAAAGTTTAAACTGTTTCCAAATATTTTCCATATAATTGTTTTCTTCGTTAAAATAATCATTTTCAATTTCTTTTTTTTTTTAAAAAAAATGTCGCTTTCATGAAAATTCTTTACACTTTTATTAGGTTCGAAAAATGAATTAAACGAATAATAATTTATAGTGAATGCTTCTTCTTTCTGTGTATTGAACACTGATTTTATGAATTAAGTTTAGAAATATAATTAAACTTTAGAAAAATGAAGTACATTTAAATAATAACGTAAATGCTTTAATACTCGTATAAAAAAAAGTCATATCGATAGAATTTTTCTCTCTTCACTACCGTTTAATTAAAATTAATCTCAATTGTAATCATTTCGCAAACTACATTCAGCAAACGTATATGTCAATGTTAATTGAAGTTTGAGGGAATAAAAACTACAAAATGAATTTATATTTATCAATCTAAATAGTTCTTTACGTTCATAGGTTGTGCATAGGTCATTTATTTTGATAATTGATTTACGTTTTTAATATTGCTGCAACGAGCCAATGAACAAAAATACTTTTTAAATTTTCCCCTCAAAAGGTTTTTGTTTCATTACTGTACAAAAGTTACATAAAATAATTGAATTAAATATTTATTTTCTTTCAATTAGTTACTTTCAAATACATAGGTTGAGAAATAGAAAAATATCAAAAATGAGGAGAGTTTGCCAAAGATCAATTTGGATTTAAAATTTTAATCGTGCATGCAGCTGTACATGATATATAGCTGTACCGATGTACAGCTTCATAATATACAGCCTTTATCAGCCTGTATCATAATATACAGCCTTTATCAGCCTGTATCATAATATACAGCCTGTATCAATCCAATCATATTATCAATCCTGTATATAGCTGTGCAATGTATATATGTTTTTTTAGAAAAATGCTAATTTTCTAAAAAACCATTTGCAACGAGAATGGTTTTAAAATAATAAAAATTAACTGGGCATAATAACATTGATTGATTGGCTTTTCGTCAGGCGATGGACATAGGAGTTAGGTTGTGATTCAGTTGTGTTTCGTCCAATGAACAGTGGAATGTGGTTTTATTAGTTTATATAATTGCTTCCCCTATCGTAATAGATGAGAATTACTAGACTTTTATGTGTTAAGTGATGTTGTCAGCTATGCCTGAATCAGAGTATTGTATTCTAATAGTCCAGAGTCACAAATTGGGAGTATGGGATACTGAAAACTCTTCATGTGTTGAAGGGAATGGAGAAAATATTGTGTTTTGAACGCTGGGATTCGAACCCGTGTTCTGTCGGTCATGTGATTGACAAATAAGCCATCTAAGCTGTAATAAGTACAAGGCTGTAAGGAACTTAGTGGTTTCACTAGGTGAACCTAATTGGTGAGATGCAATTCTCGTTGTATAACCGTCTTAGGTGAAAGCAGTTAATAAACGGTTCACACTTTGAATACCATCGTATTTATGGTTATTTGACTGTTTTGTTTGAATATGGTAAAATAGCTATTAAGTTAATTGTTATTTAACCATTGTTTCCGAGAAATTTTTAGGTAGATATTTTAGGTGTATCTTTGGCAGTTACTCCCGAGTAACGAATACTATACGAAGAAACATACCATTCCCAGGTTAGAACCTAGGTCACTTATATTTCAAAAGTGTAAAAATTCTGAACCAACCTGGTTTTAAATCCAGTTTATTCGAAAGCTAAACTTAAATAGACTCTGAAAAATACCAACATTTATCATTAAATCACGTTTGGCCTTGTTAGTTGCATCAAATCGAAAAAGCTTTTTCACCATCAATCTTACAATTTTGAACGACATTTTAGTGAAACTAAACAAACATTTCCGTTGCACAGAGCAATTAAACATAAAGAAGGCTCACTACGCCTAATACTTCTCTAACATAGAAACAAACTGTAGATTTGATTTGAATTTTTGTCACATTTCAAAAGGGAAAATTTTATGTTAAGAGACAAACCGGATTTTATATGAGTATTTAAAAATCTAGATTTGAAATTCTAGATTTCTTCTCTGTAAAGCAAGTTTAACTTTGTTTAATGTAACAAGCAAAACAAGGCTACATCACCTTCAAATTTGTTGTTTTTAATTCAGCTCAATTTTTCTGAAACTATTCTGCATTCACATTACTTAAAGATGGAAAAGATCTCATGAGATTTCTCCAACATAAATGAAATTTAAATAACTTTAGTATCTGCTACATTTCTGATATTACTTTGAAGTCATGGAAGAACAGAAAAAAAAAAACAAGTCATACACCTGATTCAAGCGTAGCTGTCATGCACAAAAAAATAAACCTGTATATTCGAACTGATTCCGACTTTCTTTCAATTAGATTAGGAAACAAAACTGCATTTGCCTTTACAATAATACTCTTAGCCATCTTATCTAACAAAGCTTCTTTTCTCGCAACGGCTTGATTTTGAAATTAACTCCTTAACAATCGTTTAATTTTCAAGAAAACGGTCATAAAAGTGCATATTTTGCCAGATACACGTATTTGGTTATTGCTGATATCTAGTTTAAAGTAAACTAATTATCTACAATTACCTTAAAATATCCTGGAACTGCCATCTTGTGTGTAAAATGAGAAATGAAATGTTTTCCAGGCAAAAGATATGAATTAGTTTTATTCTAATTGGCGCGTTACTACTAAACAGTCCAGTCCGGAAATTTCACGGGAGTGAGAAATAGTGGGCGAAACCTCACCCCGTCATTTTCACGGGAGCGAGAAGAAAGGGGTTAACTCCATTTCTGTCATATCAAATCGCATTTCAATGAGATTCTTACATGCCTAGCATTGCGTACATTTTTGACAATTCAAGGATAAATAACACACACACTAACTAGGTAAAAATACACATCTCCGGTTTAAACCTTTGTTACCGAGAGCTCAGAGCCATATCAGCTGCTAAATCAATTAGTCCCGCAGTGAACTGTTTGTAATGACAGGGTTCTCAGGAGAACATCGAAGTCAAGCATCACTGGCTGCTGTCAGTAAGCGGTGGGGATCGAGGGTGTGCGGTATTGGTCCTCATTAAACTTTACTACATTAAAGTGCTTAACTTCGCACGCAGGTAGACGGGCTACCACAGCAGGGGAGCTATTCCCTCTGCAGAGGATCAAAATTGCGATAACATGCCTTCAGATTATTGCTATCAATGTTTCCCAGACCGTCTCCAATAGCGCATTGTGCAGCTCTAGTGCGACATAAATAAACTACCTACTTATCTAAATCAATTACTTCGAAATCTAGACTAAAATATTCTTTAAAAAAAGTTTATGGTTATTAAAACCATATTATGATATAGATAAAACTATTACTCTGTCGCTAAATACAATGCGTAAATCTTTCATAAAGTAACATTTAATTATCAAATAATATTCATATTTTTCTCTGAGCTTTCAAATAAAACGTATAATTTTTTGAAAACTACTATTCTTCTCTAAACAAACATTCTTCTCCAGAAATTTATATAGTATTAATTTGCTTTTTCTTCTTTTTTTTTTCAATTATGTACTCTGTTTGATGTGTACTCTTTCATATTTAATATGTTATTTTAGGTTAATTTATTTAATATCTTTGCACTTTTTATTGTTTATTTAACAAAGTAAACATTATAGCATATAACGTCTCTAACCCAAACAAGATCGCCCTCTTAGTAATGAATATGTTTTAAATATTTGTCTTTATTCATTAAATAAAGTTTTTGTTGTTATTAAATAAAGTTCACAGTAACATAAAAAAGGAATTTTGTAATTATTAATAGTCTTCATTAGGAAGAAAATGCAACAAAATCATCGCGTAAAATTAAATTTTATTTTTAGAGCAAACATAATTATAAGCAAGTTACGCTTCTTTTATTTATTAAAGTGAATAGTTATAGAATTTTATTAGATAAATAAAACTGTATTATGGATTAAAAATAAATTCTTCTTAAAAATTAAGCTTCTATTTTTTTCTAAACAAAATGGATTAGTTATTAAATATTTAAAGAGTGTCACGAATTATCTATTTGAAGAGCAAATTAGAAGAATTACCTCTCGTCACAGGACTTAAATATCAATTATTTCCGCATGGAATAGTTTTATCGCTTTAAATCTAATAATAAGATAAAGAACTTGAATGTTTAATCAATCGAAAAAGTAAAATTAAAGGAAGTGCTTCACCCCAACACTCTTAACATTTGCGAACATAACGAACTCAGATATGCACTTAGTGGTGACTGACTTGTCACATTTTATTGTAATTTACACCTGACTGAGTAAAGTGATATAAGTTGGATAATTCTTTAAATTTAATTTTAGTTGAAGGATGTCAGAATGTTTGCTTTGCTGCTGGGCACAAATAAAGTAATTAAATAAATGTTTACACTATTCTCACAAAGAAAATTCAACCAAATTTTCATTAAAAAAAGATAGTAATTTGATAAATATTACGCTTAAATATCGCTTTATAAGTTTAATATTTAAATTTAAGTAAAATCTTATAATTTGGGATATATTTGAATTTTTCAATATGATTGGATAACTAGTAACAGAAAACTAATAAGCATTTAGGGGTATGTCTAACTATATAAGTTCCAGATAGCTGAAACCTTAATATGGTGCCAAATTGAACCATAATATTCAATTCTTCACATTTTTGCAAGCGTACAAAAACCACCTACGTTGAATACGCAACAGTAATAGTAAATTTCATTTTGCTTTACAAGATTTGAAGACATTTCAATCTCCCGAGAGGGAAGTAGAAGTCTGACATACAAAATGTAAAGTACTAAGGCACAAAATGCTCTAACATACAAAATACAAAAATACATACATGTCTTTTCCTCAACGATTCATTGAAAGTGTTTCATTTGGCACGCTTTTGGATCGCATTTTGAAAAGGCAGATACCCGCTGCAATTTTCGTAGTAGGAATATAAATTAAAAAAATAGTTTCACCAAAAAAATTATTAGGAGATGAAATATAAATTTACGACAATCTAAATAACATATTGTCGGGTAGTTGTTATAGACAATGCCAACCTTCATCTATGAAAAGGTACCCCTCAATAGAATCGAGTTAACATGTCTTATATGCTAGAGAATTGGAATTATATTTTTGTAGTGGTAGATACACTACAGTTCTCCCCCACCAGAATTATATTTGAAATAGAATTCAATGAACGGAAACCACTAATAGATTCATTGCTGTTTTGTGAGAAGCCGAGAGAGATGTATTAAGATCACCGTACTTTTTGAGTGTTGATTGTGAGAGATGTAATAAGCTCACGGTCGTGGTCGCTTCTGTGTTGTCTTTAGCAGTCGAGTGTATGCGTTGTACGATGTGTGTGTTCGAGACTGAGAAGCAACAGTGCTAGGAGGTGGATAATGTCGCAGTCACAAGTAGCAAGTCAACTGTTCAATGTGGGCCATCCATCGAAGTAGGCGTGTTCAAATCGTAGTGGGCGTTTCCACCAAGGTAGGCGTGCTCACATCACGTCCGAAGGTCACCAATGTGGGGATAGTAATTACAGACAATACCAACCTTCATCTATGAAAAGGTACCTCACCATAGAAACGAGTTAACATGTCTTATATACTAGTGAATTGGAATTATATTTTTGTAGTGGTAGATACACTACAATATTACTAATGTGCAGTAAGGAAAAAAGAGTAAAGATAACACTTAAAAAAAGTGCTTGTTTTAATGATCAGATTTTCTTGTAATAAATACCAATCTCAATGGTTCAGGGAATTAATTCCAAATATACTTATTAATGATTTCAGTTTCTGTAACAAAATGAACTGATAAATATATTCTAAATAGATTTAACGAAGCCCGAAGCAGTTCGCTATTCTGAAAAATCAAAAACATAACAAATTCAACTACAATTGGAATTTTGAATACTATTGTTAAATCTGTCCTACGGTCCTATAATACGGATCTGAGTTATGGCTCTGCAATAAAAATGGCATGAAAAAAAAACGTATTTATTAAGAACTCTTTAAGAAGAATTTTGCTCAATAAGTGGTTTGATTAAATGTTTAATGCAGAATTCTTTAGAAAAGCAAAACAGTAACCGATTGATCTGGAAATTAAAAAGCGTAAATGGAAATGGATTGGTTACGTCCTACGTAAACCTAAGAAATTTTAAATAGAACAAGTTTTCGATTTTAATCCTCGGGGTAATAGAACAAAGGGTAGACCTAAAAATATTTGGCGCAGTATGATTGTAATGGAATTGAAAACAATAGGAAAGGCATGGAGAGAGATAAAATATCTGGCTACAAATACAGTGAGATGGAAAGCTATGACAGAAGCCCTATACTCCAATACGGAGTAAAAAAGAATATGTATGTATACTCATTAATTAGGGTTAAATATTAATTAAGTTAAGTAACTTACAAAAAATATACTACATCGGAAAGAACGTAACTTTTATTCATAAGATTTGTATTCTTTATTATTACAGTAGTATTATTAAATTTTTATTTCTCAAGTATAATTCAATGATTTTGTTAAAATTTTGTATTTTGTCATTTGTGTCGTTTTTGTCATTTGTGTCGTTTTTGTCATATATCAGTGAAATAACCTATTTTTTAATATTTTCCCCACATTTTCCATTCTACCTTGCTCATTTATTATATTCCTAATACACGTCATAGAATCTAGAAAGACAAAAGTTAGTAATATTATGTTCATAATCGAGACAATTGCGAAATCTTTGATATATTTAAAGGAAAATGTAGGTTTATTTGCGTAAGATAGTTAAATGAGAAATTATACAAGTACACTGAGAAAAAAAGTATGATTACAACTAGCTTAATACGGTAAGATGTATCGTGTTCCTGGCTCTAATGAAACACCGTAAATCTCGGTAATTTTTACTGAAACACTTTAATAATAAATTTGGTAAAATCAACAATAAAATATGGTTTCGTAACGTGTGAGATAAAGTTTGGTAAATTTGGTAATTTTATCATGATATCTATGACATAAAAATCATTTATTCGATTAAATTTACTTATCAGTTTCGCATTTTTTACTTTATATGTGGTAATAAGATTCATAATTTTTAAAACCAGAATTCCTGAAACACCGCTTCGACATAAACAAACAAAATACCAAATAAATACCGTATATTTTTCGTTTCATTAATCCGAATTATGGTTGTCTATTTAAACAAAATACTAATACCATACGGCACGGTAATTTACCGGAATTTTTTTACGTATCCATACTGTCCAGTTTGCGGTCATTATTACAATTATTTAATTATTTTTATTGTGGATAATAATTGATGACATTGTAAGCCAAATCAAATTGAGGCTTTTGCTTTTTGCGTTACCAAAACGGCAAAGTACTCTTCCGTATTAATTTTAAACTAAAATAGAATTTCATTTAAATTAAAAACTCGTTAATTTTTCTCGAGCCAAAATGAATTGAACAATCTGTGGATATTAATTCGGTTTTTTATGTTACAATCCAAATAAGCCTAAACTAAATATACTACATTGGTTCCAATTTTGGCAGAAGTCCCTTACGGCTGTGAATAGATCCCATTAATCACGATTCGGCAGTGACAAAGGATGAGAATTGCTCAGCTCCCATCAATTTTATGTGAGCATTACTATCATTTTCCCGTTTCCGTTCTATCTCTAATAACGGCATTGTCTTAAAGGATTATTCTCCTTAATGGTACTTTTTGTCTCTCCCATAACGGTATAAAAGACCCGTTTTCAAATTCTGCTCAGTTTACGATAAACTAAGAATATATTAATTTTTTTCCCGTTATTGCTGAGGTTTTTAACACTTGTTTTATATTTCTAGGCCTGATAATATGATTTAATGCGTGAAACAACAAACCAGCATTAAGCGTAATTCATAATTATTAGAAATCATATAATATATTTTTATAATTCAATATTGTTTCAAATAATTTCTGTGTGAATTATATGAAATAACTTTACAAAAAAGAACGACATATAGTGCGCTGGAGAAAATAGATGCATCATAAGTAAAATTGATTTCAAGATTAATAGGTAAATATAAGAAGTATTGTACGCCGGGGCATAAGCAATTCATGCGTAAAACAACAAACTAGCATTAAGCGAAAGGAAAAAAATCAAGCAATTAGAAATCAAATAAATATATATATAATTGAATTTTGTTTCAAATAGTGTCTGAATTAATTCTATAAAATAATTTTTAAAAAATATATTCAGATTGAGAAATTGAGAAAACAAATATATCGGAAGTAGAATTGATTTCAGGCATTAAGAGAAAAAGACAAAACCATATTTATTTGAAATCAAATATATATATATATATATATAATTCAGTATTTTACTCTGCAGAATAATGTAAGGGATACCTTGTTTATTTCATAATAAAATACGTTTGCAGTCATTCGTTATTTCGGTTGAGTTTAAAGCTCACTTCCTGTTACAAAACACAATACATTTATCGTTTGGTTTATCTAATCATCTTTAGAATTTCTAAAACTTTCTTTGTCAAATGCATTTTAATAGCTCTTTTCATTATTGTTGGCAAAGAAGGAAATGATTCAAGATATGTGCGACAAAGCACATTGAAAACGATGATATGTGCCACAAAGCAACATATCTTGCATCGTTTCCACTGTGCTTAAATTACTGGTAAGAGGCACACCTCCAACAGTCAATTGTCAGTGAAGAGAGGCATGAAGATTTAAGTTGCGTAATTTCGAAAGGAATGACATCTAAAATATGAAGTCTAATATCATGGTATGATGCTAAAGTGGTTAGCACTGCGCTCCGGCCATCCTTACATCCCTGACATACAGATCTCATTGATCGGAAGTAAGGTGGATTACAAGCCTCCCCACTATATAAAATCCCAGGCCTGCACAATAATGCTCACTGCCGCACTCTCTTGGCATTGCGGATTTCACATTACTGTTACTTGCGTGAAAGTTATCAATATAATTTGTGCCAAAATTATGTTTTCATTACTTTTCCTTTTAAAATCCATAAATAATTAACTGTTTTTAATAATTTTATTAAGAATATAATTAATATATCTTGACTGCTTCTTTAGGAATAAAAACAATTACATTTAGATTTTTTATGCGAACAATTCTCGTTATTGCCTATTCCTAGGAAAAGATCTCTCGTTATTAACTTCTAAGAAACAAAGATATTTAAAGGAACGAGAAGCAAAAATATAACTTTTGTATTATTTGGAAAGACAATACTTTGAAAGCATTCAAGTATCTGTTTGTATCTTACTATTTGACAAAAAAAAAATATTCGACAACACATCCTCTTATCTTCCAGCATCTTCTTCTGATGACATAAGATAAGAAACACAGTTTGCGAACGAGAAAAAAAATGATCTCTAAAAAGAACGAACTATTTTAAAACTTATCTCAAATAGGGGGATCTAAAAATAGAATGGAAAGAAATAATAATAAAAACAGCGAAGCAGAGAATCAGAAGTGATTCGTATGCTTCATCGGAAAAATGAAGTAAAAAGGAGAAGGTATATATTCAATGCATTTTTAATTCATTTATTTTGAAATCCGTAGCTTAAAATTATGACAACAGTTTTCCTTAAAATCAAAGAAATTCGTAAGAGCAATCCCGTTTCAATTTCAATTTATTTCACTTGCTTCGTACTAATTAATGAGCTTCAGAAACTTATTAATTTTTTAATTTAATAAAACTCAATTCAAGATTTTGAAATACATAAACAATATTTTAAGTTGATTTTAATCAAAGAAATTTAACTATTTTATTTTATACTAAGCAAAATTAATTAAACCTTCGTTCCAATTAAATATTTTTGCTGTAAAAAGATTTTCAGGCAGATATCTGTAAGTTAGGTATCGATTTGAAACAATAATCATTTACTTTATTCAAGCATGGAAATGAAATATAAACCCTTTTTTGCCAAGCTGGAAAAAAAATTTTCGACTGTAACAATACGTTATCAGCATAAGATTTTTTTTATTACGATTTGTTTTTCAAAAACAAGATTGTTCTGACTTGCATTCTTCATTAGGTCTATGTAAACAACCGTCTTTTGAACGGAATTGAAAAAAGTACATAATCAATAAATAAACAACAATAGGCAATCTTACACAGAACCGCTTATTTAAAAAATCTAAAATAATTCAAATCACCTTTTAACATTTTTTTTTGCTTTTTCGGAGACTTTGCGTTAAAAAATTTAACAAAAAACATTTTTAAAAGCTCAACTCATAATACTAAAGATTAACTACACTGGTAGAATTTTCATTCTGAAATTACGGTTAAATAACCAACAGCAGTCTGAACATCTGATTATCCGTAAAATTTATGGTTAGGAACATTTCTTTACTTTAACGGTTGAGAAATCAATAACAAATCACTAGCAAAAGACCATGAGTACAAATCTATGAGGTTTTGTAGCTATTTACAACTAGCATAGTTTCTAAACCATAAAAAAACTTAAGGTACTAGAATACCTTAGGAGACAAGTTTTTGAATTTTTTTATTTAGAAATTTCTTAATTAGATTAAAGTGTGTATTATACACTAAAATAGGATATGATTAAAAAAGAAATAAGTAAAAAAAAGTTTTAAAAAAAATAGGGAAAAAACTTTACAAAAAAGTCCAAAAATCTACCTATTTGAAAAATAACACAACTTTATTAACAAATATAATTTTTACACCATTTTTGCCTTAAAACACCCAAATTAACTCTATTAAGGGGATAGCCTATGCATTAGTTACAATATTAATATTTAAATATTTTACAGCCAATATCGAAGCTTATTTGGGAAAAAAAGACTGAAAATTACGATTAACTATTTTTACTTTAGCTGTAAAATATAAATAACTGTTTAATTAACTAGTCCATAGTCTATTTCCTAGACATATGTATAAAACACATTCATGCAAAATTGCAAGCATTTTAAACGAAAATACTTTGAGATATTGTATCTTGAATGAAGGAAAATTAGTTCGAAAAATTAGTTCTGAAAAAAAAATACAACTTCATCCATTTATCAATATTTAATTTATTATACTGCAGTAAATATTACTAAAATAATATTATTAAGTCTTTCTAATTTCAAAAAATATTGTAATATATTGCATTTCTGTAAAATCTGCATGTTATATTGCACTCGACGAACTAAAGATTGCTAAAATTAAATACCATAAAAAAAATGCATAATTTATTTTATTTAATTTTGCACTTAAATACATCACTTAGTTTTTTTTTAAATTACTGTCGATTTCAAATTTAATATTTATTTAAAAAATATGTTCCAAAGCTTCCCTATAACGATGTAAACACGTCGTTTCGGATGATTTCAAAACTACGAATTTAATCACGTCTCCACAACATGATTTGGCCCCTATTTAGATGGCATTACCGACCAACGATAAACGATTAAAGAACTTATAAGCCAATGTAAAAAAATCTCATTTTCCGAATGTCTCTCTCGATGGGCTAATTAAAATTTTCAAAAGACTTTTGAAGTCGGGAGCGAAAATTTTTCATTCAATCTTCGTTTAAAATCTCAAGACACTAGGACAAACTTTCCTTTCGTTTGAAGACTTTTGACAAACTTTTCTAGAATCCAGAGCAGTTTGTGATCGCTCTGAAAAGAAAGAGTAATAAACATAGAGAGAAACTAAAAGTCTAGACTGTACAAAATGAATTAAATTACGATATAAAATAAATGTTAAATGTAGCTTATATGCATCATCCATAAATTTCAATTTACCGCAAAATAATATACCGTATTTTTCACAATAAAAAAATATATATTTCGACCACTTTTTATAACTGAGAACTAATTGATTAAAATATTATAAAATAGCTTTCGGGTAGCAATCGAATACTATATTTTTAATTACTTGCAGCTAGTTTTAATTATTAATATTAAGAACACAGATTGCCTCTGATGAATTAATATCTTTATTTATCCCATCTTTATTTATATATTGTCACATTCACTTGGAATTTATCTGGGTACTTCCCTGTTTGATCGTTAAAATAGAATGAATTCCTAGAATTTAAAAGTCTTCCTGATAGCCATTACGACCGTAACTGAGTTTTCTAAAAAGGCACTCTTAGGTGCTTAAGATCCATCAAACTAAAGACGAAAAGTTAATTTTTTTAGAAAAATTAATTCTAATCCATTTTCGGTTGACATATTTTCTTATAATGTGCCATTTCGCGAAGAAGTAAACTCAAAAGAGTTTACTTTCTTGCGAAATCATGATTAACTAAGAGAACAGAAAAAAATTGGAATTTTTATAGTGGAAATTATTTTTAAAAATGATATCGTTTAAAAGCTTTTGTACTGGGCTAAGATCAAAATGTGTCCTTAATAGAATGGACATAATTTGAAAGAAGAATTTAAGAAATTAAACTTAATACTTACTTTTAAAACGCATATTTAAGAAAATAGTCATGGATCAAAATGCTTATTTAATAAAACAGACATAGTACTAAATGTGCTTTTTCGATGCTAAACCAAGTTTTAACAACAGGACCACGGATTTCATTTACTTTTGTAAACACCATACAAGCATAATTATTACGGGGTAAAATACCGAACTCCGGGTCCAGGTTGGCTAAGTACTCGTATAGTACAGATGTAACTTTTCTGACAATCTCTTCGTATTCAGGTCTCTTAACGGTGAAGTGAAATTTAAAGAACAAAATTCCTAAAAGTATGAATTTACAGCTACTATTGTAAATTTATAAGACCCGTGTTAACTATTGAAACACAGTAAACTTTTATTAATCTTTGAACTCTTGAGAAATATATGAAATTAAAAATAAATATGTGTTAAGTGATTTATGCAAGTGGTCGACATTACATTACAAATTTAATATGCTAAATCAGTTAATTAGTCAATTCTATAAACGAAAATCAATTTTCAAATTGCAGTTAAAAAACGGAAACAAACACTCTGTTCTTTTTCATAAATACACATTTAGAGCTTTTAATTAAAGGCAAGTAATTTTTATTATCAATTAATAACGATTAATTCATGTAATTAATTAATGGCAAGTATCTTATGACATCAATTTTTATTAATTAATGTCATCAATTAATAGAAAGTAATTTATGCTATCAAATTACAGCACGTAATTTAAGCTGTATATCAATAGCAAGTAAATCATGTTATTAATTAATTGAAAGTAATTCATTTTTTGCAAGTAATTATCAGTTCATAGATTGCAAGTAATTCATTAAAGTTTGTAAATTTCGTGTTAGAAAATTAAAATCAGATTTTAATTCGATTGCTTTTCAATTTCCTTGTATCTCTTCTTAATGACTGTCTAGATTATTATTTAATGTAACTTATTCTTGGTATGACGTTTTTTTTATTATCATTGCTCTATTTAATTTTTTTTTAAATTATTAAAATACGTTTGATGCAGCCCTTTAAATCATAATATTGTAACGAAGCAAATTGTTTTCAGATATTTTATCATAGGAACCAGTAATAATTAAATGTAATACAACCTATGAGGTATTAAAATTCAAGAATTTCTTTAATTTTAATTGTTTTACAAAGAGATCTAAGTAAAGAATCCTCAACTTGGGATTCACTTATCTTACTATATTATGAAACAGTTCTTTGAAGGGTCTCAATTTATTACCCAAATCTTTTTCCCTAAAACACTGAAAGGGAATATGTAATGACCCTTAATATAGACTGTCCATTAGATCTCCTATAAGAAACAAGATACTAAAGTGAATGAGAACAAAAACCATTCACAGACGAAACATCAATTTATCCTCAAAGCTCTTGAATGGAGCTAATATTCTATGCCAATGGAGAAAATGGAGTTGAGTGTTTACATGCTGCTTCTGCTGCGTCTATTAATTCTCTGTAGTCTAGTAGGAATGTTCATTACTTTGCGGTTATGAAATATTTATTGATAAATAATATATGCTATGATATGCTTGACTTTTAAATTGCTTAGCTAATTTATTTGTAATAGAAAGTAGGAAGAAAGCAATCACAGAGCAATCATCAATTATATGGTAATGTATGCTTGCAATTGAGCGTGATTAAGATATTTAAGCATCTTGGGGAGCTATTTTTCGTGCAAATAAAGCAAATAAATATTTTAAAAATATTATTTATCAGGTTCAGGCACATTTTTTAAGTTATTTATTTTTTAAAGTTCGTAAAGTTATGATTTTTTTGTGCTAATTCATATTTTCTTTCAGTTCCTTTTTTTTTTAAACGGATGCTTAGAAACAGTAAAAAAATGGTGTTCTTAACTTATTTTTTAATGAAAATAAAAAATATTCTGCTTTAATATTCAAGCACAGTCGCACACATCTAAAATATCAGAAAAATGATTAAAATGTATTTAATAAAAGAGACACAAAAAATTATTAAATATAGTAAAAAAAATTGCGATTTTTTTTCCTACGACGAGATTATTTCTTTTCCTTTATTTTGTTTTCTAGTTTTTTTTATGTGTTTTTATGTCTAAAAATAGAACAAAATATATTATAACTAATAATTTTTATTCCTTTTCCTTTAAAAATTATTTTTCTTTTTTTATTTTTTTCTCCTTCTCTTTCTATTTGTAATGTTTGTATTTTGTGTCAGGGTTGCAAAAAACATAAGAAAAAGGTGATAATGACGAAAAAATGCAATCAGAAATTTTTTAAAAACACTTTAAACTCAAAATTAAATAAATAAATTAGATCCCAATTAGTGTTCGTAAAAGCTTCGTCACCAATTAAATAAGAAAAACAACAGCATTACTTTTTTATAATAATAAATATCCCTGACATTTCAAACATTTTTAAATCTTTGTAACCTATAACTGACATAACTATTCCGCTAAATTGCTCCCACGTCCTACAGATTGATTGTCAGTTAACTTTGTATTTCAAATGGTATTATTCTTGGGAGAAATTCTCTGAAAGTTTTTTAGACAAGAACATTAAAAATTAATATAAATCTCTCTATATTTTGAAACAGCATGTTAGATTACGATCCTACTTTTGTTAACGTAAGGTCGGCAAAGAGTTTGCTTTTAAATCCACCATCAAAAGTGTAAAAGAAATAAGAAAGAAAACCTTGACTCGGATTTTCATCACTGCAATACTGCAACCTTTTTACTATCGAGTCGATGATGAAATGATTGACGCAACAATCAAAACGAAACTATACACGATGTGACAAGAATTATGAGGTTATTAAAGAAAGCAATTGAAGTAATGAATACAAGTTACAAGTATATTGCTTGCATTTTTAACATAGGGTGTTCAAAAATACTTGTTTTCTTTCGTAATTTATTGTCGGTGTTCCAAACCTTTGAAAGCTTACAATCTTATTGAAAATTCGCCTGAACTAAGCATCTCTAAAGTTATAAAGTAATCCTTTAAGTGTAGGCAGAGGGAGAAATTAAGGAAAATATCGAAAACTCAAAGTATATCCTCCATTATTGTAGGGTGGTGCCTTTTGTCCTGAAATATCTGAAAAATAGTATTAATGTCATAAATTAAACAGTTAACCTTTTTAACATTTTTATCAATTATTAATTTTAACTGCGAAAAATAATGCGACAAAACTACCAGAATAAGGACAAATTTACCACGTTTCTGGCTCTATGAGAACCCTAAAATTTTTGCTGAAGTGCTTTTGTAATGTTTTTGTACAAATTAAAACAAAAATATTGTTTCATAATGTGAGTTAAAATGTGGTAAATTTTAATACGGGATAAATTTATTATAATACCTTAGATCATGGTATTAGAACCATTTTTTCAGTAAAATTTAATTTTTAGTTTTGTATTTTTTACTACATCTTTGGTAATAAGAACTATAATTTTAAAAACCAGAATTTCAAATAACGAGTTACCAAGCTAGAGTAATAATTATTAAATGAATGGTTCAAATACCATATATTTTGGTTTTATAAATCAGAATTATGGATTTTTTTCAATCCGAACTTTCTGTACTATACCGTTTGGTAATACTACCAGAAATTGTTTCATTTTGTAATATTTTATCCGATTATGTTTTTAAATTTGCAACATCAAATGAGCTAATTAATCTAAAAATAATTTATTATTTGAATTTAAACAACATTAAAGTTAATTTTAATAATTTGGTATAAAATTAAAACACTATTAAACACAGCTAGATTTTTCTGATGATTTATATGAAGTAACTACCTAAATACCTGCTATTTGTACAGGGTGAATAACAAAGAAAATAATCATTACATTAATGATGAACAACACTACAAAATCATGCAGAGAACTAAAAAGCATGCACTGTCACAATTATGAAAGCTAAAGTAATTTCGATTTTTTCCTGATCTCTTTACAATTTTAAATAGTGCAAAACACTTTTTTTATTGTTTATCCCATTAGAATAGAGATTGGCTGTATTCAGCATTACTTGGCATAATGCTGCTTCTGCTCATGGTAGTCAAACTTTTCACTATTAAATCATTTTCTGCGGTATGTATCGTTTTTGAGGGAATGCAAACACTTATTTCCACAGTATCAGTATTAAAACTGCTCAGTATTGGTGATTTTTTTAATAATTAATAAATGTATAAATACAATGCTTTATACCTGAATAAATTAGACTTTAAGTGGATTTGACAAAGCGCCCACAGCCTAATGAAAGTTTAGGTAATAATAACAACTTCAAACTAAAGCAAATCTAAATATTTGTAATCGAGGTTTAATTTTTTTGATATCGATTCAGAAGAATATAATTTAAATATATAATCTTATAGTCATATAATATGATTAAAACCAAACCTCAATCTATTCGCAAAATAGGCACCACCATATAGTATGTGCTAAACTTTCCTGACATTAGGACTTTCTGCGCTTTAGTAACAAAATGAAGAAAAACTACGTATTATTAAATGCATTTTACAATTAATATTTTTTGTTACATATTGAAAAAGCATTTACAATTTTCTCTCTTCGGCTCATATTAAAGTAATGGTTATATATTCGATTAAATGAATTAAAAGTTATTTAACTAATTTTCTTCTGAGAATAAGAATCTCACTCTTCAAAGGCTATTTTATTTTCTTGTCCCGTAGTTTAAACTAGTCCCTTTGATTTTGTTTGATATTTTGTGTTTTTTTTTTAATCATAAATATGATAATACGATAAATTTGAAATGTTGATAATAATTTTAAAACAAAACAATTTCATATTTTAGTTAGGCCTTTTTGTACTCTAATTCGCAATCAAGCATTCAAATAAGCCCAGAAATAGCTATTTTATTCTAATATAATGATTTTCCTGCCAAATAATCGAGCTCAAAAGGTAAATCACTACTTAATTAAATTACACTAAAATAATTGTTTCCAATCCAATGCAATTTTCGTGCAAATATCTGAGAGAAAAACAAAATTAAGACAAAATTAAATATAAGTAGCTGCTTACAGGAGCAACCCATAAATGGTAAGGCGCCACTAGCGGTGAACGATGAAAATTTCAGTTATTGATTACTATATCATCCTTAATCACAATCCCTATTATATGCGATTTGAGTTCACATAATCAGTTGCATATAAAAATGATATTCACGTAAGCAATGCTACGTAATATATACCTCCTAGTGTTCTAATTAGATTTTGCACTTTAGAAGAACATTGTATATGACATAAACAAGTTCTAAGCAACTCCAATTTCTGAAAAAAGTATGATAAAAAGAAAGTTACTTCTAATGAATATCTGATGCATTAGAAAAGGCATTTTCATTCAAAGAATAGAAGATTAATTAACTTCCACTAGACCATATGGAGTCGAATTAACTACTTCCTTTAGTAAGCTTTCTCCGAATCCTTAATTGAATTTAAGTCCCCTTTTCTAAGTGTATCTTCTTTGCAGTTCAAGTTTTAGAATGAGTAAAAAGTTTATTTCACTCTTTTGAATTCTTTAAAAGGAAAAATTTCAGTGCATCTGAATTTTCAATTAGCTTTGTTGTTGTTTAATTAATTTTTCTGTTGACAACAAATTCGTTTCCGGAGAACCAGAGTTTTCCTGAAATGTGTGACGGAATAAGTGAAAATACTGCACACTTATTTGGAAAGTCATCATGCATTAAAGTTTTAAATAGTACCATAGACATTGATCTTAATTTATGATGAATTCTTCTAATATTATTATTTTTCGGATGAAAAAACTTACTCAGAGATGCTAATGGTACATTGAGCAAAATAAATAAATGGATAAATAAGTAATGGAACACTCAAAATTACTTTTGTTCTAATGATAGGATCTTCACGTACTAAGTCAAAATCTTCATCATTTAAAGGGATGACTTCAAATATGTTGGTAAATTATTGAAGACTATATTTTAGGTTAATAAAACATACTCAATACGCACTTTCTCTGCATAAAAATGCATTTCTTTCCCAAATTATGTTTGGTAACTGCAATTAAGGAAATATGGCTCCAATAGTTATGTCAGGTAAGGAGTTGAAATTATATACTTCTTGATATTTAATAAAATTAATAATTATAAAATTCGCTCATTCAAAGAATCCATGAAATAAATATTTTTAATTATTTTTAATATTTTAATTATCTAATTACCTAATGACTGAAACGTGAGAAAATTGGAGTTATGATGTATACAAAATTCAAATATGTCTGAAATCAAATTCTAAAAGCATAATAAATACTTTTTTTATCATTTATTATTTTTTATGATTTAATATTTAAATAGTTTAAACGTGGGAAGGATATCATTTTAATGCAGACAAATTTCTACATTATTTTAACGAATGGTATTTTTCATAGCAAAATAAAAAATCTGAATGGAAAAGGTCAATGATTCCTGAAAATTCAAATTTTAACTATACGAATTTCTAAAATTTGATTCCTCAAGAACTACTTGTCAGATAACTTGCAAATTTTGTATTTTGCCTAAAAAAAACTTCGATCATTAATATAATGTAAAAATTTGTATATCTTACAATTCCAATTCAAACTTTTCAAATATCAATAAATATAAAAATAGTGAAAAATACTGAAAAATTATTTTTTTGTGATTTGTAAAATTAATGTATCAAGGATACATTAATTTTACAAATGCGTGGAAAAATTTTCACTTGAAAAGTTCTCAATATATGGCACAATACGCAAATATTAAAATTAGCATTGGGATTTCTAAACTTTCCACCACTCTCCTGACCGAACTCCATATTTTGAGTTTCAGGAATAAAAATAAGTCTCGAAAAGCAATGTTTATTCAGAGAAAGAACGTTTTTGTGTCTGATTTTTTAACTTTAAATATTATCTGCAAATATTAATTAGAATATTAGTTGACCTTTTGTACAATTTAGATTGAGTCATAGCTGGTTACGAATTGATTACTAGATCAAAAGTTGTTCTCGGTGTATCTTTTTTGTATGCTGTGCATTTTAAGTTATTGTCTTTTTACGATATTGGAATATTTGTAATGAAATTTTAAAAAAATAACTTGTGCAAAATTAATAATTCTTAAATTTGTTTAACCAAGACCATTTTTCAAGTAATTTAAAATATAGTAAAAAGGAGTTAAAGTAGGGGAGAGTGGGATCAACTGTAACATTTTTTACTTAACTATTTTTAACTGACAAAAATTCCCATATATTATTAGTATTAATTGACAGACGAGTAAAGTAGACTATCCTCTACTAGAAAAAAAAATAAATACCTTATTTTAAATGTTATTATATCAGTTATTAACAATTTTTGACAGTCGTGCACTTGTTACAATTGTCCCCACTTACGGGGTCAACTGTAACAGTTCATAAATTAAACTAAAACATAGTTAATTATACATATTATCATAGTTGTGATATATTTTTTTATTGATCAAAGTAGTAATGATATTTTAGGGGTCAAAATAATGATGAGCAGAGACCTAAAGGGTTAAACTTTAAGGGGTTAAAAATTTTAATTTATGCTGTGAAAGGTGACTGAAATAATGCACATGCAACATAATATAAATGATATAGGAAACTATTAGTGGTTCTTAAAGAGTTAAGTAATGGTTTGTAAACATAAAATTATTTATTTTCAGCTGTTACAATCGTCCCTTTACTTATTGTTACAATTGTCCCCAAGACGCCATTTCAGCTTCATTTGTTATAAACAATGCTAGTTAATTAACAAAACTAATCTTTTTTTTTCAAAATATTAATTAAGGTGTCCACTTACATATTCGGTTAATAATTTTTATTTGTTTAAACAAAATTCCTTTTTACAATATAATATTCTAATACCAAAAAAAGTACTTACGTAGCGTGAAAATATCTTTTGTGATGTAACTCTTTCAAAAGTACATAAAAATGGTTGCCAGCAGGGGTGTACATGTATATTTATTAAATACACCTTGTTCGCTACCTAGGAACCAAATCTAGAACCCGACACTCGAAATATTTGCTTTGTTACAATCGTACCCTGTTACAATTGACCCCACTCTCCCCTACTTTAAAATTTTATTTTATTTTCATTTCATCTAAATCGAAAGCATTCAATAATTTTAGGGACTTTGTGTTTTGATGCATTAGAAGGAGATGAATTTTCACGGTTTTACTAAAAGTAGAACGATTCAGCAGAAATTAAAAATAAAATTCACTAGTTTAATAACTAGTTTTTTTTTCTTTTTTTTAAATAAAACTTAAAATCCTAAAGTCTTATGAGGAGGAAAATATATTTTTAAACAAATGGCGGGTAAAATTGGGGTCGAATTTCGTTCCGGTTTTTTGGTTTTCCGGTTTTCTGATTTCCGGATAACGGATCTGTACTGGTAGGGATCCGATTACTCTAAGTCCTGCATGGAAACACTTATCAATGAAAGTCGTTATTACTGTTGTTGATGAAAATTATCGAAACATAATATTAGTTCTTATTTTATGATGAAAACCCATTTCAGCAGACGTTTATTGTCTTAACTGTGTTCTCACGAGGATTAAAATTTTTAAGAAGTGACGAATTAAAAAACATACATCGCTTAAAATACTTTTATGAAAAATAGATTCCTGGTGCCATTAGCAAAATTCAAACCTTATAATTCAAAACGTTTTTATATCACGATTGTTCAACAATGCCCATCCCATGCCAGAGAAAGTTTACATGGCTTCCAGAACCAGAAATTTGAAAATGAAGAAAATATAAAAAAAAGACCTTTTTGATTAAAACTAATCTAATTACTTTAACAAAATTAACTTGATTTTGCTACTATGTATTCTGATTGTGTATATCAGGTTAGTTATAAAAACCTAAAAGCCTCTCTCTTTGCATACTGCACCATTATTTATTTACATATTTGGTCTTAGTGCAGAGGTCGTGGTAGCCCAGTGGTTAGAGAATTGGACTTCGGTCCGTTAGTGCTGGGGTTCAATCCTCGACTCCGCCAAGATCCACCAAGTACATATAATATACGTGCTTGCGATATCTTGTGATCGGTCACCAAGAAATACCATGGGTACAGAGATTTGGAGAAAATTTCCTTCCCCTTCAGATCTTTGGCCAAATTGTCAAAGTGACAATTAAATTGGAAAGTGGTGGCATGTATTCGGAACATCCTCAGGGATGTTTCCCAGACTGTCGCCAATATCCCATTATGCAGCTCTAGTGTTACATAAAATAAAGTACCTATGTTTAGTACAGTCTAGTGGGTCTTTTCAATGAACATTTAAAATAACGAGCCGGGATTCATCTAAATATATTTATGAAGGTCTCAGTTGGTCTCAGGTGAAATTCCCATAAAACCTAGAAACGGGTTTTTGTGAAAGGAAAAGGTGAAATGGCCGTGGAAATTTAGTTGGCCTTAGCGTGCCAAAGCCACGATTAGTCTCTGGCATATGGTCGATCATTTTCGTAAAGGGTACAGCATTCAACGAAAATTACTATTAGTTGCATTACATGAAGTTTTATTCTGCCACAATTTCAGCTTATTAAGTTTCAGTATTCTATAAATATAAATAAGATAAACTTAAATTTGATTAGCGAAACATTTTATTTACGATGTGTTCTTTTTGAAAACTTCGAGTCGAAAACTTTTTTAAGGAAACTATTTTTGTTCACTTTTTTCACTTTAATTTTGAGAACTTAGAAAACTTGAGGAATTCAGAAGTAATTTCAAACTTCCAGTTCAATTTCCAGACGACAATGCTTAAGATCTCTCGGGACTCTAAGGATCAGGAAAGATATTTTCTTTGTTTCAAGATTTTCTTCACCATTGACTTCAGTGGGGCTAAGTTTTTTTTTTCTTAGTATTATATATCGAAAAATTCCATTGATAACCTTTTTTTAAAGAAAAATATAAACTAGTGCACTTTGTTTCTGGAGCTTTATTTAATTTTAGAAATTGCTATTTGAATATTATACACATACTAGTGGGCTGCTCCTCCTGCTCGCTAACGCTTGCCAACCCCGAAAATTGCTACTCAATCTTATATGGTTTGCTTCGCAAATCAAGCTCGCTTCGCTCGTTACTAACTTAGGTACATTGCAAATGCACAAAATTCTATGAATTCAAAACAATCATTCAAATCCATATAAAAACTTTTTTTTTTAAGATTTACATCTTTTTAGTAAATACTAAGGCATTAAAATAAATTTGAATTCAAATAAATGACGTGTAATTCGTTAAACCTATTAGAAATGTGCTATAGTATAATTCGTAATATAAATCAAAAATCGTCAAATAAATTCGTAATATATAAATTCGTGAAAATAAAGCGCTTTCGACAAAATACAAAAATAGAGATCTATCGACAAAGTATACTCACTTCTGCCTAGCTTAATAGTATGAGATTGCCGCAGCTGATGCTCTCTGGTTATTTCAGTTTCCGTTTTTAAAAGCGCTATATGCTGAGCCACCTCAGCTAGATTTGGCGTGTGACATATTTAGCGACAATCATTGGTCGATTCGCCATGTAAGAGAAATAGTAACGCAAACAAAACAAAGCAAACGTTGCCACCGGCGGAAAAGGAATACAGCCACAATTTGGGAGCCACGTAAGAGAATTATATACATTAAATTGTTCATCAAAATAATACGTATTGCATATCAAAAAGTTTGAAATGTTATAAATGACTAAAACATGAAAAAGGAAAACTGCCCTAACACGTTGTAAAATTTTAATTAATTAGCAAAATTTCAATTGTGTAAAATTTTAAAACAAATATACAATATTAGTTTTGTGTGAAATTTGATTATAATTCGGGATTTTGGTCTTCAAAATTAGATTTTTTCGAATTTTTTGATGTCATAATACTTAGAAAAAATATAAAAAAGATACTCATTTACAGCAAAACTTAGTTTTTGTAGTGGTAAATCCTAAGATTAATGTTAAAAGCACTGTTTACACTAATTGGAAAAATGTTCATACCCAAATTGTTCTATTCGGAAAAAACTTATTAATTGAACAATTAATAAATGCACCATTCCTTTATCTATATGCAAATTAATTTTGATTTTTAAAGAATGAATAAATTCAATATTCATGAAATTAATTAGTATGCTCCGAAAAGATATAATTTAATTCTTATCAAATAAAAATGAACTCGTATAGCAAATAAATTGTTTGTAAAAATTTGTTTGTAAACAATTTTAGGAGTCTCAAATTTTTAATCCTTTCTTTTCAGGCATGAGTGACATTTGAGTGTTTGTGTTTCTTAACTTCTGAAAGTAAAAACACAAAAATTAGTTTTGTAATGTCACAATACAAGGAACTGATAATATTATCTTTATAGATTTCCTGCTGAAGCTATTTATATTGTCATTTAGCTTACTTGCTGAAGCTAAATGACAGGCTAAAATTTGTGCCTGCCATTTTTAGAAATGCAGCTGATCAGAATTAAATTAATTTAGTCCGAATCATTTGACACAGAAAATGATTTCATTCCTCACGGCCAACTATTGACAACCAAAATTTACCTCAACAATATAGTTTTCTCCATTCATATTTTTCTTTAGTGAATAGCTTAATTTTTTTTCCTTCTTGACTTGAAATTATTTAGGTTTTTTGAAAAAGTGTTTCAAACACAAAGTAAGCAGGAGATTTCAGTCAAATTTTGAAATTCTATGCATTTCGATGGCGTAGTCTTCCCATGCTATTTATGTTGATCTGTTATTTTTTAATGACATAAACAAATGTGGAAGAGCGTACAATGAACTTTATTTCCCATCAAAGAGAAAGTAGTATGTTAGCAACAGTCACTGATGTTCTCATTCAACTGAATGGGGAAAAAGACGGAATAGTCTACAGTTTATAACAATGGCTAATGTTAAACCTTTGAGTAAAATTCACAGTGCAAAAAGCTCTTCCGAATGGAGTAATTAATTTTAGGATACATGGCTAAATGTTTCTTTTGCATGCATTATAAAAATTTTAAGACCCTAGCAAAATGAATCAGTAGTTATAGCAAAGACACACACAGACACAATAACTTCCTTCTAAAATTATAGATCTAATGAACTATAATAAATGCAAATTTACTTTTTAGTTGCGGATGAATACAAACATTAAAAATTATTAATTCGTATTATTGTCATAGTAGTAGTACCTTTTACATGGCTGCACAATGGGCTTTTGGGGACAATCTAGAAAACAAGCCGGACTATGATCCGAAGACAAACCATCACAATTTCATTCCTATGCAGAAGAACTACTCCTCTGCTTTGGTAGCTCGACGACCTGGGAGCAAATTCGAATTCCTCACTGTAGAACAATTTAATAAGGACCGAAACTGTGCACTATCGGAACCTTCACAGGTTCATCAAAGTCGTAACCCATCACTGACTGCAATGATGTATCACTGACTGCTGCCAGTGATGCATGACTTCAGTTTTCTACTAGAAACCACGTCTTGACGATCTGTGGATTTCTGACTTATTTTATAGCACATGTAAAAAAGTGCGTCGGGTATTTTTTTCCAGGTGCAGTGCTTTTTTTATCTAACGTTTACAGCACGTCTATTTAGTAGTAAGTTTAAATACAAATTAAACGATGATTTATTCTTTTCATCAATTTGTAATCTATTGCTGATTTATTTAATTTTAGTTCTGTGAAATGCTTAGATTTTTTTTAAGGATTATATTAAATTTTATAGAAAATGAAAATAATTTTTTTCGTAGGAATGAAAGTAAACCATGATTTAGTATAAATAGGTTCAATGCTATAATTTTTTCTCGTTCTTTATTTTTTCTTTTTTGCTGAATATAACAGACATTTACGTTCTTGACAAGTTTCATTTATCTATTCAAACGAATAAAATAATATGGATGTTTCCTCAATGTTACTCGTTAAATTGTCAATATGTTTTTCATTTTTTTTCCAGTTTGTAAAATAATAGATCAGAAGCCAAAGGAAAAGAATATATCAGATTTTTTTAAGCAAAAGGAAGTTATTGTAATAATATTTATAATACAAGAGTAAATGGAAAATATGATAAAGACGCTAAATTGTATTTCATTTGTTTTTTAAATCAATGTGAATTGAATGCTTCAATTTAGAGTTGCAAAATGGTATTAGCGTAACAAATGCAAAAAATCAAGTTTTCAAAATTCCTTACTGTGATGGCGCATTAGATATCCTTATTATTCACGCATTTGTAAGAAAATTGAATTTTATAAAACTCTTCTTTTTGTTATTTTTATTAGAATTTTTTAAGAAATAATTGTTTCTCTCCTAGGAATAAAAAATATAATCATGTATAAAAACAATATACAAAAATATTTTCTACAGAAGATGTGTGATTTTGTTTCGGTTTTTAAAAATAATTTGATTTGCTAAAGAAATGTAAGACTAAATGTTTTTATTTTCCATTTTCTGAAAAAATAATATAATTATATTATAAAAGAATTTTGTTTAATGAAAAACGGTTTCATGCAAATAAGAGTTTTTACATGTTTATGCAAACAAAGTTTTGTTGATTCTACTTTTTATTCATATTTAAAATACTTTTTTAATTTTAATTTCAGATAAAACTAGAACTTTCCCTCTGAGCATTCTTTTAAAAAAAAATAGCGCATATTTCTTGCTTTGGTGTCTCTTCCATAATTTTTTCTTCATAATAATTCTACTGACTCAAAAAATCAAACGACAAAATGCTATTTATTTAATGACCAAAAGATTCGTTTGTCAATTGGTTTAGCTTTTTGATCATAATACTATAGAAAATTTAACATTTAAAAAAGCTTAAACCAATTTTTGTCAATTGGTACTTACTATTAGAAAACTGAAAACAGAAAGTTTCAAAAGTAAAATATTAATTAAAAACCTATGTATGACTCCCATTCAAATATTTGATCTCAGTCCATAAATAAATACAAAGGAGACATAAAATTCTGCATTTATCCAATATTTTAAACAAATATCATTGTAATTTGCATTAACAAATCATCAAATAGTAATATTATAGACTACTAATACCAAAATGTTATTGAACTAAATTCAAATTTACGATAATGCGTTAAAAAAAAAAGAAAGAAAAAAAGAAATTCCAATTTTAGGTTTTATAATCAAACTCAAACGACCGTTACAGTTACAAGCATGATTAGACTCATGGACATAGACTCAATTGAGCGCTTAACGCTACATATCTACTTACTCCTTTTTAGAAGATCAAAATCTTAGTGGTCCGAACAGCGTTTTATGGCATCATAAAATATTAAACGAGAAAAATTTATGGCAGTATTCTAAAAGTATATTTCTTTTTCCTTGCTGCTTTTCAAGCAATTACGTTCATAAAAAGGCATACAGTTTAGCTGCAGTTTGTTAAACTGTGCTGCGAGAGAGGAGAAACTTTTAAGAATATATTTTGTGAAATAGTTCTGCATGCTATTTAAGTCTAGCATAATAATATTATGTTTCATAAATATACTAAGAGATAAGTTGAGTGTGTTTTTTTTAACTTAAATGTTTATTGTGTTATTTAACCTAAATGTTTTTAACGTAGAACATTGATTCAGTAGTTACTATTACGTCCATGCAGCACAAAATGTTCCAGTTATATTTCAAAAACACTTTTAATCCTCGAAGATATAAATTGTCTTGGTCCTCTTTGAAATGTTTTCTGTTTTTGTTTCTTGATAACAGAACGTTGAAATATAGCTTATTTGATGTATCTCATATATCTCAATAATTTTTTGTTTATAAAACTATACAATCTGCGATATTTGAGATTGATACAATCTGAGATTGATGAAATATAACTTATTTGATGTATCTCATATATCTCAATAATTTTTTGTTTATAAAACTATACAATCTGAAAAATTTGAGATTGATACAATCTGAGATTGATGAGATATAACTTATTTGATGTATCTCATATATCTCAACAATTTTTTGTTTATAAAACTATACAATCTGAGAAATTTGAGATTGATACAATCTGAGATTGATGAAATATAACTTATTTGATGTATCTCATATATCTCAATAATTTTTTGTTTATAAAACTATACAATCTGAGAAATTTCCGTAAAATTTGGAGATTGACAGTTTGTAGTGTATACCACTACAAAAGTATAATTCCAATTCACTAGTATACCTGTTAAACCTGTTAACTTGATTCTATGGAGGGGTACCCTTTCATAGATGAAGGTTAGCATGGTCGATATCTACACGCTCCACATTGGTGACCCTCTGACGTGATATGAATACGCCCACCTTATCAAGAACTCCCACTTCGATCTGAACACGCCTTTCTCGACAGTAACGCCTACTTCGATTTATGGTCCACATTGAACAATTGACTTGCTACTTGTGACTGCGACATTATCCTTCTCCTCACGCTGTTGCTACTCAGTCTCGATTACACACAACATCGCCCTGCATACACTCGACTGCTAATGGCAACACAGGAGCAACCGCGACCGTGAACTTAATACAGCTCTCACGGTCAGCAAAATGTACGGTTATCTTAATACAGGCTTCTCACAAAACAGCACTGAATCAACTAGTGGTGTCCGTTCATCGAATTCCATCACAAATATAATTCTGGTGGAGGACTACTGTAGTGTATCTACCACTACAAAAATATAATTCCAATTCACTAGTATATAAGGCCTGTTAACTTGATTCTACGGAGGGGTACCTTTTTATAGATGAACGTTGACATGGCCAATATCTACACGCCCCACAAATTTATTTAAACAGCCACAGCTGAATTATTTTGAATTAGTCTTTGAAAAATGCAATAATTTCTTTCTTTGCATTCTCCATTCTGCAGATAATATAACGTGTATGAAGGGAAGAAAGGGACAAAACTTGTTAGATGAATAAAACTGAGACCCGGCATTTTTAACCAGACTACTAAACATAAACTCCGCTCTTAACCAGACTACTAAACATAAACCTGGTGGCAGATAGTCACCATGCTATTGAGAAAGATGAATAAGAGACAGTGTAGGGTGTTTCTTTGTGAAGTTGCAAAATATCAGATTAAAGTTTTTTTTCTTCCTGAACACACACAAATATTATAATACTAAGTTACGTTTAATAATACTTACAATAATACTGTATTTCCTAAGGGCTAGAAGATTTATTTTAAGTAAGTTCAAAAGTGATAACACCCATTTTTAGATTTTTTGAACTGTTAAAACAGATTTTATATGCTTCATGTAAAAACATTATAAATCTTATTTTTTGTTGAGTGTCGTTGTCGGTTAAAATCGGTTGGACTTGTCACCGTTGACTTTATCAGTCGAACATTGTTGGGTTGAACATAAAGCTCTGTTCCAGTGTCTAAGTTCGAGATCAAAATCTTAGGTCCAATGTCTCGAGTATGTACAATAAACAAAAGAAGAATGTAATAATAAAGAAAAATATAATCAAATTCATATTTGAGATTTTTTTTAAAAATCTGATCTAATTTTCACATATTAAAAGTTTCAAAGATGTTTAATTGAAATTGATTATGTTTTTAAATTTTTAAATCCCTGAATGCTTATTAGAATAGAATTTTCAGTGTATTTATTTAATGCTATAAACACATACTTAAGTAGAAATCATGATATAAATAAATGCTTCGATCAATATATAACCGGTTATATCAACTATAAGCAAATGAAGAATGTAATAATAGAGAAAAATATAATCAAATTCATATTTGAGATTTTTTTTAAAAATCTAATCTAATTTTCACATATTAAAAGTTTCAAAGATGTTTAATTGAAATTGATTATGTTTTTTTTAATTTTAAAATCCCTGAATGCTTATCAGAATAGAATTTTTATTGTATTTATTTAATGCTATAAATATATACTTTAGTGAGAATCTTGATATAAATAAATACTTCGATCAATATATAACCGGTTATATCAAACTTGGTTATATAAAACTTGAAATGGTATACTTAAAAAAAATTATTATTTTTTTCACCAAAATATACTTATTTCTCAATAAATAATGTTTGGAAATAAGCAATAAAATTTATCATACAAATAAAAATTTTAAGACTTTCATAAATGAAGCTGCTTTGAAAAAGCAAAAGATATCTTAAAGATCATATTTTGTCCAACAATCCGTTACAAATAAGAAAAAAATATCGAAACAATATGACAAATAAAAATTTTGAAACTTATTTAATTTAACCTCAAAACTTTATTTTCTTTTTGTTAGAAAAACAATACATTAAAGTAACGTAAACGCTATTGTATACTTCTACATATCTGTTATTATTAAACTTTAAAGCAAATTCAATAACTGAAAAACATTTTGAGTTATACTCAAACTTAGATACAAAATATACTAAATTTTCTCAAATCCAAAGTGACGTTGATAGATGATTTCGATATTGCTGGGATCCAAACAAAAGACAATTTTTCTTTTCTCAAAGTAATGCTGTGTTTTATAGACTACTTGGGAAGCGGAACAATAAAACAAGTCTTGAAAAGCCTCTGGTGTTCTATAGAGACAGGAGAAAAAAAAGACTTGGGTTAAAATAAGCTCTTGATAGCCATCTTTTTCATTCAATAAAGATAATAGGTATCTACACATTAAAAAATTCTGGATCAAATCACGGTAAAAAGTACCAGAACTTAGAGTGCCAATAATAATTTTTAATACAAAATCCATCTATAAGTATAGCTGTAACATATAACTATAGCTGTTATATTATAATTTTTAAAGTAATATTTGCTGTTAAATCACTGAATTAAATAAATATTTGTAAAAAAATTTCGGTATAACATTTTGTAGTAAGAAAGGATTTTACGAAAAAATGGATTTTACGAATACTGTATTCAAGGTGCCAGTATTTTTTGCCGTGATTTAATCCGGAATTTTTACAGTTTACTTGATATTATTTTAAACTTCAGAAAACTCGAATTTGAAATATGTAGTTTACATAAAAAAAAATGAAATTACATCACAACGGAAAATATTTTTTTAATAATTTCAAATTTTCTTCCTTTATTGACTGTAGTTTACTGCTGTTGTTGTTAATTTACGTCGCACTAGAGCTGCACAATGGGCTATTGGCGACGGTCTGGAAAACATCCCGGAGGATGATCCGATGACATGCCATCACAATTTTGATCCTGTGTGGAGGGGATGGCACCCCCGCTTCGGTTGCCCGACGACCTGCGCGCGAAGTCGAGCACTTTACGGTAGCACAGTTTAACGAGGACCAATACCGCACACCCTCGATCCCTCCCCAGACTGATCCAAGTGGTCACCCACCCGCACACTTACCGTAGCCAGTGATGCTTGACTTCGGTGATCTACTGGGAACCGTGTCTTAACGATCAGTCCACTGCGGGACAGTAGTTTACTGAATTATTGGTCGAGTCCTCACTTCTTCACTCCACAATTAGGTATAACTACTTTTTTTATCCTTAAAATCTATACACATGTTTGCACTTGTAAAACAATTGTTTAACTTGCCGAATACCCGTTCTTTGTACATGGTGAATCAAAATAAGAAGATAACGAATAAATTGATGCTGAATATACAACGAAATATTTTCTGAAACTAAAAGGCATATACCTAGACAATTAATAAAGCTAAAATAAATTCAATTTTTCATCGTTGTCCTTCCCGAATGATGTGCGGTATTAAATTAATCAGAACATGTTTTTGTAGTACATTCCATCAGATTCGAGAATAACTCCATTCAGCTACGTTAGACCTATTACTGACGTACATTTGATACCTATTACGTAACTCCTCAACGCTTGAGTTTTTTGTGAATACATTTATCAGTATTGACAAATTAAGGCCGAAAATTTAATTAAGGCCGAGAATTCTTATAAGATAAGGATTTTGGAACGCTATTTGATAAGGATTTTATAACGGACTTTAGAAAGATATTTGATGAAAGCGTCTTTCATAAACTCGATAAAATGATTTGATTTTTTTGTAATTAGGACTTGTTTTTGCTTCATTTGTTGCCATGGCTTTTGATCAAAGCGCATTACCACGATAAAGCAAAGAAGAATAACCATGATCGGCAATCATTTTATTAATCATTAGGATTTTTGAACAACAATTAGATGAATACGGATATTACAGATTAAATATTTTACATTTGAATTTCTTGAAACTAATTAAGAATAAATAATACGATAAAAATATATTCCATTTTCTAGATAAAACAATGAAGGAAAACCAAATTTTGTGATTGTTTTTATAAGTCACTAAGGCTTTAGTAACAATATTTAGCTGAGTATGGTAATTTCTGGGTAAATATTTTACTTTGGATTTTCCGCAACATTAATCCATACTGTATTATTATCAACACTAATAGTGCAAAAAAAATTTCTGATAAAACTGTCGTTGAATTTGAAGCATTGCATCAGTAATCTAGATACAGTAGACATCAATCCCTTTCAACTAACGAACTGGATTTATTATGATTTCATTCTGTCTATTTGTCTGAATTTGAGTCATGTTCGTCAGAATCTAATTATATTTTGTTTGCTTTTGTGAAGATCAAATATTAATTTTCGACCTTTACAGTCAATTAGTTTTGAAAATATATATTAATATCTGTCACTGTGGAACTCACGTCTAATGAAGTTCGAGATTTTTAAATAAATGACTTTTAAACGCTTGATATCATTAAATCTATTCAATTTATTTCCTTCAAATCTTGTATTATTTTGTCATTAAAATTATGCACTTCAAGACATTGCAAAATTTTATATCTTTTACAATTCGAAACTTTTCTAAATATTATAAAATGAAAATAAAAATATATTGAAAATTATTTTTAAATTGATCTGGGATCTTACAATTATCTGGGGTAAACGAAATGCAAAAATTATCCCTAAATGTATGCAAAAAAAATTTTGATTAGTTTTTTTAAGTTCTTAAGATATAGGGTAATACGCAAAAAACGAAATTAACATTAAGTGGTCTATAGCAAGGATTTCCAACGAACATGAGGCCGGGGGCCACAATTAAAAACTTCATGAAAATTTTATGTAGGACTCTTTTATGTTTGAAGGAACATTAAATATTACTGTCAGATTTTTAGCAAGTTGTACAAAACAAAAGTATTGAGTTATATACAATTTAAAATAAGAAGTAGATTTTTAAAAATATTTAATTGCATATTAAAATATTCGGGCTACAATAACTTTAATGTGCACTCATGTATTAAACAATTAATGTGCAACAAATATCTAATTGTTAAGATATAAAACTTTAAAAAGGTTGGTATTAGAACTTACATAGTAGCACACAAAATGTTCAATGCGAAAATTGAAGTTTGTCTGCTGCAACCACCACAGAATAGATATTTACATTTTAAATTTAAAATTTACAAATCTGTGTGTAAATATTTTCGTCCAAAATGAGTGGTTTCAAAAAGTTAAATCGGAGAATTTCTTCAAGGAAATTTCTGATGCACACATGCTAAATTATATTCACAAAATACAAAAAAAAAAATGAAATGAAAAAGAGCTACATATACGATTATTTTTGTATTTGAATAAATATTTTCTTGGATGCAATACCTGAGAAATAAATTTTTTTGCACCGTGGGTATGTTAAATTTCACAGAAACAAAGAAATTAGATTTTTATTAACGAGAAAGTATTTTAAACCCAGACAGATTGTTTACAAAAATTGTCCGCAAAAAAATGACAACTAATATATTTCAGTTCGCGGGCCGCATAAAAAAGCTTCGAGGGCCGGATGCGGCCCCGGGCTTCCAGTTGGAAATCACTGGTCTATACTTTTGATTGCCCTCCTGCNGGCTGCACTCACGGAAATGCTCACGGTTTCGGCACCGCTTGGCATTCTTGGCGGAAACTTTTAAGTCAAACCTGTGCTGTCGCCAGATTGCTTTTGCATAGCGTTTATAAACAAGGGATAGAATTGTTTTCACTATTTTATTACAATTTTTTTCATTGTTTTTGTGTTTTCATAAGATCATGTAACTCAAATATTAAAACACAAAATTCTATTTGCAATATTTAGTAATAATTTTAATTAAATCTTTCAAATTTAGTTTTAATCTGAACTTCTAAGCTGGAATTTAATTTTAAAATTTTATGACTGTGAAGGGCATTGACCTGATGACGTATTCTGATACATTGATTGTATTGACTTGTTTGGAGTTTTCTCAGAAGTGTTTTTTATTTTCAATTTCTTAGTTAAAAAAAAATAATAATTAAATAGATAAATGAAATATTATTTTTACTGATTTGATTTAAATTTTAATAAAATCATTTTATCGCGTTTAAAGTTATAGTTTTTTTTTTAATTAAACTCCAAATTTATAATTGAAATGCGTGCAATGGAAACTAGTGTTATACTTGCGAACAACTTTTTTTCGAGTTTAAGTGTTGTTAATTATGATGAAAGTTGACAATGTAATTTTCTCTATAAATCAACTATAGATATTTTTTAAGATGCAAGCAATCACGGTGGATAAAACAAATCAATTAGGTTAAAAATAGCATAAATGCTAAAGAACAAATAAAAGCAAAAGTTCTCTTAGAGCCCTGAAATATAAATTATATTTTACTTTTATATATACTTAAGTTTAGATTGGTCTAATCAAACTGAAGAAACAGAGAAACTCTTATGTCAAGGAATTGTAACTAATTTTATTATACATGTTCATTTAAGTTTTCAAAACTATTTACAAAAACATCTGAAATATTTTTCATATTAACAAAATAGTTTACTATTGCATTCTAAGGATAAATTATTTTAATTGTATAATTTGCTTTTGTAGATCCATTTCCTAAGATATTCCCCAATTAATTATTATTTGTGTAGAAATATCGATTTTTCTGTAAAGTATTTCTTATTATTTATTTTGAATCTACCATTAATTTTTTTCTTATGCTATTATATAATATCTTATTTAGTAATGTTATAAGAAATGGCAAAATTTGTAATCGTATAATTATAAAATAAAACTTGGTTCTTGTACTTCATTACTTTTGAAATTGCATTTGAGTAAAATAATGTTAAAGTAAATTTGATCGGATTAAAATTAAATAAAACTTTTTTTTCTGAATTTAATTTTTGAAAATTTCAAAATATTGAAGTAGTGTCATTAAAATCTTCATCTTATTGAAAATGAATAAAATAATAAGGTTAAAGAAAAGTGCTACGTATGAGAATGAAATAAAAATTTTTTCTTTAAACTTTTATTACTTTTGAAACTGCAAACAAATGACTAAAATGATAAGGTTAAATTAAAGCACTTTAAATGTATTAATTGCTTTCTCAGGTCTATTTTTTCAGATCTATCTTAATTTATTATTTGCGTAAAAGTATCGATTCCTTTGTGAAAAATTTCTTATATATATTTCCAATTGAAAATTATCACCTTTTTCTGATTAAATGTTTTATTTGAGAAAAAACGATTTAATAAAATCTCCTCCATCTGATAAAGCAAACAAGTGAGGCAATTTCTTTTAACTGTATAAAGTTCTTCTTTAACTCATTTCTCAAATCTATTATAGTTCATTATTAGCGTAACAATATGTATTTCATTGAGAAGAATTTTTATTATGCATTTGGAATAAAAGAATTAATTTTTTTTCCTAATTACTCATCTGAAATGCTCAATTTAGCGATAAAGGTAATTTTTGCAATGTACTGCAATAAAAATGCCTTATATAAAATTTTCTTACATTTGAATTGGAAACTGAATGCAATGTGCCTTAGTATATAGTGAGCACACAAGCCTTTATATATATAGCATAGTAAGGAATGGTAAACTGTCTTAGCAAGTAAAATAAAAAAAAAATAAATAAAAAAACAATAGATTTTACACTTTCAAGAACAATAATAAAAAAAAAAGAAGTTGAAAAGTAAAATATTTACAAGAATCTATTTTTAAATAAAATTCTGAGACATAAACATTAAATTAAGTATGAATTTTTCATTCAAGAGCGGTGTGAAATACAAGAGCGGTGTGAAGATAGAAGTGAATAAGAAAGAAATTTTTAACTAGAATAGAACCATCATTTTCCTACTCAATCAACGTAATAGGATTGCACGCTGTAGCAAGATGTGACGCATAGATCGGTTGGGTTACCATATTCTTAATTCTGCGGTTTTCAGAGAGCTTATTCTCGACCACGCCAAGCGGTGCCGAAACCGTGAGCATTTCCGTGAGTGCCCCCGGGCTTCCAGTTGGAAATCACTGGTCTATACTTTTGATTGCCCTCCTGCCTATATATTTTAGGCTATACTTTCCAGATTGCAGCTACCTACCATATTTTGAGGATCAAGAATTCAAATTCGTTGGAAAAAAGCCTGTTTATTCAGAGAAAGTACGATTTTGTGTCTGATTTCGCAACTTAAAACATCATCTGCGCTAATTAAGTGGCATATTTAAGGTTTGGTTCTGAAACCATAAAGATAGGGTTTTACTACATGAAAAGCTTGTTCATGGGGATCAAAGGCTATTCATGGGGATCACTTTTTCTTGCGCGCACTGTGCACACACACGTCGGTATACATGTTCGAAAACACGGTATACATGAAAAAGCTCGAAATCGAGCAAGTCCCAGTTTTTATCAGTAAAACCTAACATATACTAAAGTAACATAGTGAAAATAAAAAGCATATTTTAATATGTTTAAATTTAAATCCTTTTCCTAACCTTTAATGTGTGACTTAGGAGTTTTCAAAACCTGCCAATAAAAGTTCTCCTAAGTTTTGCTACAAAGGCTTGGTAAAAGGCAGAAATAGATTTATTTTAAAATATACTTCAGATTCATACTTCGGACTAAAACCAAACCACTTTTGTATATCCTAACCATTTTGCTTTACCTGTAAAAGCTAGGATTTACCACACTTCGCATTTTTTAGAACCATATGCACGCAAAGTTGTAAATTTTCAAGCTGAAATAGCAACCATTAGATCATTTAATCTGCATACTGATGAAGACATAACAGTAAGTTATTTATTATTTCATTCAGCTTCTCTGTTTATTCAATAATATCCCAAGCATTCATTGAATTAGCTTTATCACTGGCCATTTCCTTTATTCATAATCTTAAAAATCTATTCATGAAAATTTCTTGAAATCACATTCTTTTGATTTAAATGAGAGTCATTGATAATGAGATAACTTATTACTTAGTGTAGAGTAAATTTAAACTAATATCATCATTTTTCTATAGGCTATTTCGGCTTCCCCTTATGAATAAAATTTAAACAATGGCCTCCTTGTATTTTGCAACTCTTCTCCTCCTAAAAATTAGCATTTAGGCAGCATAATAAATGCTAATCTTAAGTACCGAAACAAGCAAGAGTTGGTGTGTGGAAACCATGGCTGGAAACAATAAGCTTCCAGGCTCGCAAATACTTAATCTAAGGGAATAATTTTCTCATGGGACCGATGTGGATTAATTCCCCGTGAATCTTGAATTCATGGGAAGTCTCGCTCTGTAATTGAACTGCTGCACAAGAGATTCCCTGAGGTAGCTTATCAGACTGTCCTTTCCTTTACACTCGTAAAAGGGTATTTTGTTAATGAGGATAACTCTCGGATCGGATTTTCGGTTAAGAGCGGCTCTTGCCTCATTTGTTTAAAAGGACTGCACAAACAATGAATGGTACATGTTACAAACCTCACTTTGATTGTTTTAAACAATATATTAAGAGTTTTGTTGTTTATTTAGATTCATTTTTGTCATTTTTAAATGTACGCTTCCAATTGTGATTTTACAAGAACAATAAAAAAAGCCAAGACCATTGTTGTAACAGATGACTAGACTAGAGGCATTACTGTTATCATGATACCTGTAGTGGTATAATAAATGTGTCTTTCATAAATTTTAATAAAATTGTTTTTAAATAATTACCTTTTTTTTCCTTTTTTAGTAAGTAAGTCTTTTGATAAAAATGCATTTCCTTAACTCCATAAAATTATTTTAAATTATTTCCTGTTTTTGTTTTATTAGTTTTATCATGGTAAAACTTTTGATAAAAGCACCTTTCATAAACTTGATAAAATGATTTTAAATAAATAGGACCTGTTTTTGTTTTATTAATNATGGTACATGTTACAAACCTCACTTTGATTGTTTTAAACAATATATTAAGAGTTTTGTTGTTTATTTAGATTCATTTTTGTCATTTTTAAATGTACGCTTCCAATTGTGATTTTACAAGAACATAAAAAAAAGCCAAGACCATTGTTGTAACAGATGACTAGACTAGAGGCATTACTGTTATCATGATACCTGTAGTGGTATAATAAATGTGTCTTTCATAAATTTTAATAAAATTGTTTTTAAATAATTACCTTTTTTTCCTTTTTTAGTAAGTAAGTCTTTTGATAAAAATACATTTCCTTAACTCCATAAAATTATTTTAAATTATTTCCTGCTTTTATTTTATTAGTTTTATCATGGTAAAACTTTTGATAAAAGTACCTTTCATAAACTCGATAAAATTATTTAATTTTTTTTATAATAAGGACTTGTTTTTGCTTTATTAGTTGCTAAGGCTGATCAAAGTGTATTACCACGATAAAACAAAAAAGAATAACCATGATCGGCAATCGTTTTATTAATCATCAAGATTTTTGAGCAGCAATTTGATGAATAAGGATATTCCAGATTAAATATTTTACAGTTGAATTTCCGTAAACTAAGAGAAATATGATAAAAATATATTTCATTTTCTCAGTAAAACAATGAAGAAAAACCAAATTTTGTGATTTTTTTATAAGTCGCTAAGACTTTTGTAACAATAATTCGCTGAGTATGGTAATTTCTGGGTGACTATTTCCTTTTGGAATATTCCTCAACGCTAATCCATGCGATATTAACAATACTAATAATACAGTGAAAGTGTATTACATAAATTCGATGAACAATGAAGAATAAACGTATTTTGTTAATAATTTTATTAATCAATAAGACTTTTGGTACTTTAATTTGAGAAGTAGGGTGATTTCTAGGTAAATTTACCCAGTAAAAAATTTTAGCATAGCTCCACGACAAAAATTATGGCAGCTACTTTAAACCAATGTGGTGAAGTGAAACGTACAGAATTCTTAGATCTAGAGTTTCACTGCACCATTGTTCTTACACTATTTTGTGTAAAGTAGCCGCCACCAGTATTTTCAATAAAATAATAACATTAAGATAAGATACACATAAAATCCAGTAAAGTTATTTTTACAATACAATATAATGCAAGAATCATCAATTTAAAATGCATATATACACAAATTCTGAAAAAAAAAGTTTATCAAGTATCCGCATAGCATAGAGAGAATCATCAACTAGTCTTAGCAGAACGGATAGAAATTAGGCATTTAAAATCTATTAATACAGTACTGAGAGATTCATATATTAAAATATAACTATCCTTATTGCTACTGAAAACAATGTATTATGTATTAAGCATATCTATATTTTTATGTATTAAGCTGTGAACCTTTGCTTCTTTTGAATATATTCGTGTTAAAAATTACAACAAATTCTTACCAGCTTATGTTATTCCAGGTTGTAAACAAACTACTCGCTCTACGCGCTATTCTGATTTTTCTTGATATTCAAAAGCTCGCCAAGAGACAAATTTGCTGCTTTCGGAAGTGGAAAAAATTTCTCGTAAGGAGTAAAAACGTGAAAGTTTGGTGCAAAATTATTCAAATTTATGTGCTCAGATTTAAATTATACCCTTTAAATCGTATATGAATGACTCTATTTGGTTTTGAACCGGAATAAAATGTTCCTTTATACAATTTGTGGGGTTGTTCAACATCATGTGTGATGAGATATTACATCGTAGTTCTCAAAATGTATTACTAAAGAATTCTCTAAACACTAAGACAAATACGAAAGTAAAATATTTAATAAATTCGATAAAAACATTACAGAATAACTAGGACTTGTAAAAATTATAGTCACGCAGACATTTGCAGCAACACAGTGAATTAATGTCAAGTCGCCAATAATGATAATTTCGGATTTAACAATTGCTTCTCAATTTTCTGATTACTAACTGAAAAATAATAGGATAAAAATTATTTTCACATGCATGATAAAACAATCAAAAATAATTAGGATTCATGTTTGTTTTATTATAGTGACGCCTTCACCGCCTAGAGCGACGCCTTCACCGACTGCGAAACTGGCGTGTCTTTTGTGTGCTGACTACCTTGCGAATGTAGTCCTACTTTATTCCTTTGAATCCCTTTGATCAACTTTCATTCTCCATTTTTAAACCGTTTTGAACAATTTCGTCCTACTATATTCTACCAACTCAATCTCGTTAGTACTCAAAGTTGGAACACTGCTCTGATAGCAATTCTGCTATGATAAAATCAGTTAACTAATATCTTCCATGCTATATCTAATCATCAGTTTCATTTTTTATTTTATTGCAGTCCAATGTAATTCTTCATAGATGTGCATAGAACCACTTCCTAGTTCTGTACCCTAGTATATCAGCGATTAGATTAAGTGAAACTCGTCTTGTCGGAACAATTTTGTTTATTTCATCTACCGTTCTGCTTGTAGTCTGCAATAAGAAGTAAAATTATTTCATACTAATTTATGCACTTTATTATAGCTAATGTCAGACGGTCAGTAAAAATGTCATGAATCTCATTTATCTTATTTTAAAATTATTTTTATAAATCTTTGGTCCTTATTTTTTTTCACTTTTTAAGTGAAAAGTGAATCAGTCTGAAGCAAATTACAATATGATTTCAATACTTAAATTCTTCAGATTCGCATTTTAATACGGCTCACTTTGGAAAAAAACGCGATTTTTGCATTTTTTTGAAGTCTGGATGATTAAACTACAAATCACAATTTTAACCCCCATTTCTTCAACACTTATGCATGATGAATCGAATTTGAATGAAGGAAATTGTATATTACACTTAATTAATTTAGTAAAAATGTTGATAATTCTAGTTTTGCTGAACGCAAACAGAAACACGTCAAGTAATTTAGACTTATGCCCAAATAAAAAGTACTAAGAGCTTTAATGTAGCTTATACTATTAAAGCGGAGGTTTTCTTAGATATTAATGAATTATTGCAATAGTTGTCAAACCATGCATTTTATTCAAATCATCTACATTTATATAAGAATATTTGTATCAATATAAGTTTATAAAAACGCGTTTAAATGTTTGCAAAATAGTTCGACGTAATAGGCAACTATCTAAACGTTATTCACAATCACTGCCCAACTTTAGTGCAATAAATCGCTGTGTCATATTTTAAGTTACACGTTGTTCATCAAACTACCTGCTTGATTGATTTCACTCATATACGGGGCGCAATTCAATACACACTTAAGTACTAATTGCAAATGCAAAGCCACTTCAAATAATTTATAGCATAGAATGCTATGTATTATGTATCAAACAAACTATCAGAATCTAGTAAATTAATACTAGATAGATCAATTATTAGAAATTATTGCAACTCTCACCCATGATTTCTGATGTTATAGAGTAATAATATGCTAAATTAAAGATAAAATATGATGCTTAAACTGAATATATAAATATGCATTATTTAAAGAAGTTACTGTAAAAGCTCTATATAGCGATCATAGTATATAACGAGAGATCCTCTAATACTGCAAGTTTTCGGATCACCGTCAGAAAGCTAATATTAAAGATACAAAAATGGCATGTTTATAACAATTTAAAAAAATATTAGTCTAAGAGACAGATTTTTTTTTCGGGGGGGGGGAATGGAGAAATACTGTGCTGTTGTTAAAATGAGTACAATTGAGAAAAAAAGGAAAAATATGGATGACATTTTTACTTATTTCCGATATCAATATCACATTTCACCTTATTTTGCTGTTTAGTACTTAACCCTAAATGTTTATAAAGCAAACAGGTGTGGGTGATCATCGATCAATTTATTTTCATCTTCAGAGAATAAAAACTCAGGCAATTTTTAAGAATTCTGCCATATATTTCAAAAGCATAGTTCTTTTGTTGATTACATTCTTATTTCCATACTTATTTACTTTTCCTACTCCTTCTTGGCAACATAGTATTAAAAACAGCATGCAGCTTTACCGATGGTGACAAAAGGTAGGCTGTTAGAAAATTCTCGACAAAATGGTTAAATGACTGTTTATTTAATTGTTATTTTACCATATTCAAACAAAACAGTCAAGTAACCATAAATAAGATGGTAATCAATCTGTAAACTGTCAAAAAAAAACCCGTTTATTGATTGCTTTCCTTAAAGGCAGCTAAACAAGCAGTAATTTATCGCACCAACTAAACCCACCTAATATAGCCACTTAGTTCCTTGTAATTGCATACATATTATAGCCGAAACAACTTATTTGTCAATCTCATTACCGAGAGAACCTGAGTTTGAGTCCCAGCCTTGACACGACAATATTTTCTCCACTCCCTTCAACACATGAGGAGCTTCCATTGTTCTGTAGTCAGGAATTTGTGACCTGCACTCTCCGATTCCTTTTACCTAAGGAAAAACCTAGTTCCTATATCCAGTCAAAATTCCCTTTTACGGTCTTAAAACCATTGTAAAAGGTTTCAAAACCGTAAAAGTAAAAAAATTGTCATTACCGTAAACTTTATGATTAATCAGATGAGCTGACAGCTGCCAGTTATCTTACTATAATTTTAGGAAAAAAATTCTAATACTGTATTAAATATTTTTTCATCTTTCCCCTGCATTTTGCAAAAACTGCCAATCTAGTCAACAATGCGTTAGCAGAAGCGGTCTATTTATTTTAAACTAAAATAGTTGCTCAAAGTAATTATAAAAATAATGCAAAAATGTATGATTTGACCTTTATTTATAGTTATTTGAGCATTATTTTAACTTAATGTTTGCTTTCTTGTAACAATTCCATCTGCTATTGTTAGTTTTCATTATAATGGACTTCAAATATTAATTAAGAAGAATCAATTTTAAAGAACTTATGTTACTTATACAATGTTTTATGAGCTAGGAATGATAGAACGATTGCATATGTGGCATCGCCGAAACTTATTTTCCAAAGTTTTTTACTTACCTTTATCACAGTTGAGTTCCTATTGAATGCCAAACATTCAATTGATATCTTTATCTGTAAGAGAAAACACACTCTAAAATTTAAAGTCTCTGCCGTGTCTTTATTTATTCTTTATAATCTACTCTTTGTTTACATTCAATTATATCTTTATTAAGTGCAGAAAGAATCTATATCGTCAGTTTATCAAAAATCATTCATATAAAAACTACAATAAATTACAAATAGCGGGACAACGAATAGATGAAGAATAAAGAAGCTTTTAACCAAAGACGGCAGCTTTTTTGTCCATCATGTTTAGCTAATTACTAGACAAAGATTACTTATATATTGAATATTTCTAAAAGAGAACAATAATTAGTATGACGAGGATGAAAAGATAAGACTGATAATTTAATTTATTAGCCTCTTTTATGTATGTTAAAAAAAATTCATATCAAACGGATAAATCCCTTTATATTTCTTATATAATCAGAAAATTAAATTTATCATAACAGAAATGATTCATAGTCGAAAGTAAATTTTCTGGAAGAAGAGTATAAAAACACTGAAATAAAACTTATTACTGAGAGGAACACTTAATTTTGATCGAATTTTCGATAAGATTTTTTTTCTTTTGATTAATTTTGAAATCAGCTTTAAACTTTCATTTACTCAAAGGTTAGGTTAGAAACTGTTCTAACGATGAGTTAAAAAAATATATGGTGTTCAAGTAAAAAATATAAAAATTTTACAAATGAGCTAGCAGCCTTTGGCAACTAGCTTAATATGATTTTGTACAACAAAATAGCACCTATAAAAAAGATTTTGTACAGCAAAAATACGCATTAATGATAACCAAGATAAATGCACGGAGCAACTTTACTTAAATATTCTAATTTTTCAAACCCTCCTCCAATTCTAACACCTTAATTATTAAGCAATATATGAACCAAATTTTTTCACCCCGTCTTGTTGTTTCCCACGGCTTTGCGCACATAATACAGGGTAATACATAATTCCCTCCGGGGTTTCGAAGCGTTATAGTAACAAAACGAAGACAAATATGACAAAAAAGAACACACGAATTATTCCAAAAGTGTTCAAGTTTTAATTTAAGCAGTTGCCGGTAGATGGCAGTAACATGTACCATTGAAGCCAGTTGTAGTATAGAAAAATGGCGTTTACAGGCGGAGGGAATTATGAATAACCCTGTACTTTGATTTCAGTTTTAATTATTTTAGAGATGTCCGTGATATCGTATTAATTAAAAATTTCTCCAGTAGGAAGTTAATTAAACAAACCACCGTAAGTATGAGTTTGGATTATTTCAGCATTGTAAGCTGCCGAAGTATAAATTATTTCCATCTATGTCGAGAGAAAAGAGAGAAAGCTATTAAGTGCTGAAGTACTTCCTCACGCACCACTCGAGCCCTAACTTCAGTACCGTATAATATACCTATGCTATTTGCTTAAAATCCTTCCAACACCAATAATTGGTATGGCAATGTGGTACTGTAGCACTGTTTTCGTTTATAATTTCTATAGCCATTTTGGAAAGGATCTGAAATAAATCTAAATAATTACTTCAGGATTAAGTTTTTATTTTCATAAAAATACAAAATTATTCGAAAAATAATAATTAACGTATATTAAACTATTCAACACTATTTAAGACAACAAAATGAATACCAAAACGAATGTAACAAAATGAATAATAACTATAGCAAATTAGTGATGCCAATAGGCAAAGGAATACCCGCGCCGCATAAGAGAAGGAAAAAAAATATTAAAATTAAAATATATATATATATATATATAGATATAGGCAGAGAGAGAGAGATGATTAGATAACAAACTTTAGAAGAATAAAGGTTGATCAGTCTGTTATTTTAGAGAAGAAATAATTTGATTCCAAAAATAGCTATTATTTATTGAGAGATAATAAATATAATATGCGATACTTTTGTTATTTTAGTATAACCTTTTCTGAAAAGAATCTAGTTTCAGGAAATAGTTAACTACTTTCTATTTCAGTAAGATTCTTATTGCAATAGAAATTAATTTACTTTCTCCATTTTTTACAACTAAACAGAATTTAATACTTAATAAAGTATCAAGTTTGAAACAAAATTAGTAAAAAATTTAGAACTTAGTAATAGTGTTAAGTAGTATATAAAAATTGATTGGATTAGTTTAATTTCACTTCTTAGCTCATTTTCTCGAGCTTTATTGTTGTTGCATTCATTTTATTTAACGCTTTGCAATTCATTCTGTCTGAAATGTATTTTATTCTCGATATCCTTCCAGTCTACGGGTGTTTTAGACGAACTGTCCAGAGCAGCGTGTAATCAATTGATTTTAATTTTTTTGTGTGCATTTCAGGTATGGATAGACTATTAAAGATTCGCCTAGATGGCATTTGCAAAGACTCCTTTTCCCAAACAAAAAGAGATGTCAATGTTGATGATGGCTCAGGGGTAAGAGCGTTCGTCTTCCAATGAGGTGAATCGGCTTCTTATCCCAGCGATAACTGATTGGTTTGAATTCCGCACCCGGCTCGCACCGTTCACAGTGCTGACGTTAAATATTCTTAGCGGTAGACGGATAAGGCTAACCGTGGGAGGCTTTCGTGCTATTCCTCTCCACTCAACGTAAATGCTAGCTAGTTTCATCGAAAAGTCCTCATCAAAGGCAAATTTTTCCCAGTACTTGATCCAGGAGTTCCCTTATCCTCTGAAGTAGGTTCAAAAATTACAAGGCTTCAGAATTTAATATAGATAGTCGCAAACTCAAAAATTAGGACAGCTTATCAATGATGGTAATAAAATAAAATGATCGCGATGGACGTAGATTTGTTAAAACAAAAATTCGCTTGAATGTTCTTTCTCAAATGTGATCTATGTATACGAAAATAAAAATACATAGTTTTCAAAATACTGTATATTAAAATAGTTTTCAGAATACTAATTCGGTGAAACCACTATTGACCACGGTAACTTTTCACATTGATTTTCTCTTGTGCTCCCTAGACATAAAGAACCTAAGATAAATAATTATTAGAAACGTGATATTAACTCTCGGTGAAGCTAAGTTTTCATAAATGGGAGCTGTAAGCTAAAATAAGAATCATCTGAAATTTAAAAAGCAACAATGCGTAATGTTAATTTTATGAGAAAATTCGTTTTTCGCATACCATGCTCGAATGGTTCGTAGTAGAATGTTTCAATGCCAACAGTGACCTTTCCCGCGCTTCATACTATCAGTATGAGAAATTTCCTTACCCTCGGTCTGATAGTTTGGGAGTTTAATGTCGGAACTTCAGACACTTTAGTTTTAAGTTGGTACACTTTCCTAAATTTTAATGTATAAAATTATCTTTGTATTTTAAACTAAATTCTTTGAATCCATTTTAATTTCCATCATTATTATTCCCCTTTATTAAAACTTTACTGATTTCCCACAAGCTGCCTGCAAAAGTGATAAAAATTATATTAAAATATCTAAAAGTCTTAATACGAAATACATTTTTTGATTAAAATGACTAAAATTTAGAAAACTGTTGAATTAATTTTCTGTGCCATTCCTATTTTACTAGTTTACTTAAGTGGGAAATTGTTTTAATTATTTTGTATTTATTAAGGGAATTTCCGACGTGTTTATTTTTCTGCTAAATTTCATTTAGAACATTTTGTAGGAAAAGAACTTATAAATTGTTATGTATAATCTTTTTTTTTTGTGTAAAGCAAGGGAAAAAATAATAATTTTTAGTACATTAATATGAAAGTCAGCTTTAGAAGGTATACAGAAATCATTGAAACTTAAAGTATGAAATAATTCCTTGAGTGGTGGCTTAAACTCAAGATTTGACACGAAATGTTATTTCAGATACATTTACCATTCTGTCTTACACCAGTTTCAATTGAGCAAACTCACGTACATCATCAATACCTAAGTCACGTGGTACGCTGATATACTCTTGAGTTTTATCTTTTAAAAGATACACATTCGGCGGAAGTGACGTTGATGGATGGACTCAATTTTACAAAATTCCACGCAAGTTGAAATGTTTCCAGTCAACGGTGGGATGCATTCTCTGTCAGGAAAAAGATGCCAAATAAAACAACATTAAACCAAAAAGTTGCAACTGGGAAAATAAAATAGTTTGGTAGAACATCGAATGCATTTTTACTCGCTTGACGAGGCGCTATATAGGGCAAGTAATCTATCTATCAGCATTTTTTTATATATTGTATAAAAAAGTTGTAAATATTTTTTCTCAAGTTTTCCAGACCAAGCTTTCTTAAAGAAATAGTGGTCAAAATGAAGTACTTAACTGTATGAAAGGAACCTCTTTATTTAGATGTAAGACTTTGGTTACATTTCTTAACTAGATTAACTGACATTATCTTTTGTCTTGCTTATTTATTATCTAAAGCACTTTCTAGAAAACGAAACAAATTTAAAATGCTAAAAAATCATAAATTTATTTTATAAACTTGCGTTTATTTTAGAGTTTGTTACAAAATTAAATTTTCACTCGTCTACTCATGATATTAAGTTAGATAAAATAGTGGTAATAGTATAAAAATTAACAAAAAGAAAATAATGAGTTTATTTACTTATGCCTTTAGAATAATTCCATGAAACTGTAAATTTAGTTCCTATTACCTACCTTCTCAAGATTTAACTTTTAACGCGCTTTTTAATCTTGAGATTACGAGGTAATCTTAGACCTTTCACATTTGCTTGTTTTTTATGTTTCTCATTTATCTTTCTTTTTATTTTGGAAAACATACATTCAAGCAATCTCATGATATGAACCAATCAAGTTTTTTCCTTTATTACGTTATAAAAGAATAATTTTTAGTAAGCATAAAAACTTCTTCAGCGCTTTTTTTGGCAAGTAAAATTCAATCATTCAATCTCAAGATATTTACCTTTTAACAATGAATATGTGTTTCTTGATCCTGAGATTATGTGTCGTGGATCTTTTTAATTTACTTTATTTTCATATTTTTCATCTATCTAGTCTATTATTATGGAAAACTTAATTTCAAGCAATCTCATAGTTTTAAGCAATCAAGATTGCTTCCTTTAGTTCATTATATAGCAACACTTTTTAAAAAAATTTAAAGGCTTTTTCAGCTTTTACAATTGTTCAATTTAACTGATCAAGCCACAAGTAGCAAAATTTTTATAAGTTATTTCAAAGTAGCTTAGATGATTGGAATAGACTAATATTTTTTTCAAACAAAAATTTTTATAATGTTGTAGGTTACTTCTAACATATGAAATTAAATAATAAATACTTTACTAATTAAATAATAAATACTTTATATATATATATTTATATATATATATATATTT
>NC_092210.1:76308227-76323677 GCF_043381705.1 Parasteatoda tepidariorum
TAAGGCTCGTTAATAATTTTAATGTCTTTTATGTAACGTAACGTTTGTTGCGTGTATATATATGCATTGATAAATTAGCTATCCAAGTATTATTATTTGCAACTAAAATTTCATTTACTTCTATTTTATATGCAAAAATAATCAAAACATTAAAACATAAGCTCTAATTGGGTTTATTTTTTAACAAAATTAATAATTCTCATAATTTTTTTTTGAAAAATAAGTATGACAAAGCAGGTTTATGTCATTCTTTCGAAAAATAAATTTGAGAAAATAAAATGTTTCTCATATCGTCATTATTTTAACTCGTGGATGTTGATGGATAAAGGTATGCGATGAAAATGTATTTGTTTCTTCTTTTAAACTCATAATATCAAAGTACGGAAGAGTTTCCTTCCCTCAAAAGTATAAAATTCAAACATCTTTAAAAAAGTTAAATTTTTGTTATTATTTGTCTCTTTGTTATACTGCCCTTGTTTGTACTTATTCTCCTAACAACTACAAGCTTGACTTTGCCTATCCAATTATATTTCCTAGAATAGATTCAGCAAAAATTTAACAAAATAAATTACGTGTCTGTTCTTAACAAACAAAATACGTCTAAAAATAAGGTAAGTGCAACCAGGTTTTTCTTTTTTGTTCAAAATAAGCAAAGCATAAGTTATTAAAGTCAAAATCAATCAAATGAATGAAATTACTTTTTATTAAATGCGTGAAAGTAAACGTCTTCTTTGATTTTATATTCTCATTGTCAGCTCTCAGTTGGAAACTGAACATTTGGACGGATGAAAATGTAATAGATATTGGATATTTTATTTTATTTGTTTTCGGCTGCAAGAGATTTTTTAACAGATCTTGGATATTTTCGCATCTCTGATTTCCTATCGAAAATTGGTTTCTCTCTCTTAGATACAGTTTCTTAAAGACATTTTTGGTCTATTTTCTTAAATAGCGTACAAGTTTCAAAATGTTTTATGTAACAGGGGTTTGTATATATATTGAGATAAATTTCATGTGGAATTAATGCATCTGGATTAAAACTGTATAGACACCCATGACCAGTAATGTTGTCATACGCCTCTAGGGAAACTCTCCTATTATGAACTGTTTCTTCATGTTGGTTCTGAACATGCCATAATAGGGAAGTGCCCCTAATGGCGTACATCCATTTCACAGGGCAAGTTTTTTTTTAAGGAAACTTAATCCCGATGATGAGTCCTAACTTCCCTAGAAGTTTGAGGCAGCATTTAAGTGACCCTTTGTTATACATGACGTTTCTAAACTTGAACATTTTGTCAGAAAATAGTAGCTTTAGGATCAAAACTAATTACAGATTTGAAATCACCACAATCGAATTAGGTAAGATAAAGCATTTGCATAAATGCAACAAAAAGTGCGTCCTCTAATGTTATTAATGGAGGAAATGCCACTATATTTGTTGTCAAAAAAAGCGTCAAATAAGCCAATAGTTCTATCAGTAGTACGTTTTGTGGTGTATAAAAAGTTGTACTGCAGCTGTGGTAATACTAGGGGAAAATTTTTTCTTCATTTCAAATTTTTTCTTCACGTGATCTTACCTAATTCGAGTCGAGTGACAACAGATCTAAAATAAGTTTTTTTTCTCCAAAAGCTAAGGATTTGTTTCTAAATGGCATCTTTAATTTAGTCTATTTTTCGTTTGGAACCACAAAATGGAGAATATATATAAAGAATAAAGAATTTGAATAATTAACTATAATTAAAAAAATAACATGGATTCATGATATAGGCAAAAAACTCACTATGTGAGAGTTTCAGTCACTATTGCAATTAGCAAGGAATCATGAAATAAGCAATAAATCATGATGATTTAATATACTGATTTAATGATTACCATAATGATTTATAATTTTACATGGCAAATTACGTGATGACACTTAGATGTCGTATTCACTCGAATGAATTTTCGAACTTCTTGCTATGGACAATATTATTAAATTGCGTAAAAATTGTAGCTTGAGGAAAAAGAAACTGATTTTAAATCAGCAATGTGAAAGCCTTCTTAGATCTGTTGAAAAATCTCAGGTAACGTAACAGAAGAAAAATTTAATTATTCTTACTACGGACTACCGGGGAAGACTATGAATATGGCTTTATATTAGGACATCAAGAAACTATTTTTTTTTATTTCTACAATATCCTTATCCAATAGCTTCGAGAAATTAATTGAATTGCCTGTTATAGGACCTTTACTTACAATAAAATTTTTGCGGCATCTGTGACAGTCATATAACATAGTTCACATTATAAAGAAATAGTTTCTACATGGAAAATCACCCTATGAAAAATTGGTAAAGCCTCAAACTGCAATATCACAATTTTAAACCTTAAAGTTACTCAAATTTGAGGCATCCTTAATAGGAAACTAACTTTAACTCTGTTTCCAATTAGGTTAATAAATTACTGCTCCCTTAAAAAACAATTTTCCGAGAAATATATGACCGACCTAAAGCCCAACCAAGCAGTAAAATCCACCGGAAAACCCTGGGCTAACATCCAAAACAGTTGGAAGTCACAGTCCTCGAAAGAAGGCTGTGGCAAACTTCAGACTCTCAACAGGCCATGACTGCTTGGCAGATCACCTCAACAGAATAGGTATCCTACCATCTAGTGAGTGCCAAATGTGCAATTCGGGAATTATGAACTCAGACCACTTGCTTGTATGCCCTTTACTGGACAAACAATCTCCAGAGCGGGGTGATCTCTGTAAACTTTACTGGGATGCCAGAGATCACATGAACTCTCTGTAAAGACTACTTCTCATTCTTCACTGTATTTATTTATTTTTTTTAAACTTTAATTTTATCTATGTGTTTCTTTTGTGTTAATATGCGTTTGTCATGCGTTTTCTTTGTTTGTTTCTGTAATTTTGTTCCTTTTTACTCCTTGTTTATGTCCACTTAAAACTGAATATTGCATATGGATTAATATATCCAATAAAGTCATATGTAACAACAACACAGGTTAATAAATATTGTAATGTGATTAAGTTTTAGAATTCACATTCTAACATGGTTTAACTTGGAACCATAGTAGGATTACTTGATATTATTATGGTTCAACGTACTCCAGAATTTCTTACATTGTATGTAAATTAGCGAAAAATTATAGAGTAAATAAGCGAAAATACAATTTTGAAGACCTTAGAAAAGAGAGGGGTAGGAACGATTTGTGGGTCGGGACTGAGTACCTCGAGGGACCTAAATTTGAAACGGAGTTTCATATTCAATATTTCAAGCTACAAAAATCACATTTAGGAAAAGAAAAAGATCTCACAAAGAAAAATATATTTTTTTTATAAGAATGACTTGGATGAAAAAATAAGTTTTTAAAAAAAACCTGAGCAAATTAAATATAGAGAAAAAATATTCATATTAAATTACTCTATTTCTTCAAGAAAACAATGGAAGCATTAAAAGAAATTGAATGATTGGTAACAAACCCAATTCAATAACTTTTGGCTTTAATATATTAAATATACATTTAAGTGTGCAATATATATCTCAATTAACCATTTAAAAATAACATTAGAAATTCTCAACTTGATTTCCAAGAAATTAGAGGAAATCATATTCAAATTGCAAAAATGTGACGGCTTCGGTTTTATCAATCCCATAGGGCACCACATATCCTCCAGAAAAATAAGGCTCGTTAATAATTTTAAACTTCAGATGAAAGGAGACAAATATTAAACCTAAAACCATACTAAAACTTTCATTTACTCGAGAAAAAAAGTTAAGACTTACTGCAGAATAAACTACACATGAATGGGTACTTGTATTAAACCTCTCATTCATTCAGTGTGGTTTATGATGTGGTGTTTAATGCATCAAATAATATTTACTTTAAAAAATAAATAAATAGCTTTTAGGAAAGAAAATTACTGAACATGTTCTTACAAATGAATTCTATAAAAGGAAAATCAAAGCTAAAGTCAATTTTAAACCGATAACCCTGGGAATTATTTTCTGCGTTTAAAGAAAAAATAACCGTAACTGCAGGATACCAAAGTCCATTCTCGGTTTGATTTCCTTTATTTACCTTTGGGAACAAGATGTTTTTCTGTAGCTTGAAATGATGTTTTCTCTTACCAATATTTGTCCAAGTCTGAAATATAGAAAGAAAGAAATTCGATATAATTGCTTAAATTTTTAAAACTACTTAACATTATAAAAGTTTATTTCGTTACCTTAAATTAAGGTTATGATTTACTTTTATTTTTAAAACATATAACTGTGTAAAACATGTTGGAAACTGCTGTAAAAAAGTTTATTTATTACCATATTCCTTTATTTCTAAACTCCTTGTTTTGTTAAAATATATATCTGAGGGAATATCTTTCCAAAATTGCTCGATGGGTTTGCTTGTGCACGGATAAATATGTTCTGTAAGTTTCTCTTTCCATAAATCTTTATTTTCTTATTTTTTTAAAAAAAAGATGAATATTTCTTCTTATCCATCATTTTTTGGAAAAATGGCATCACGTCGTTGGCCTGAAAATATCCTTAGTATATCAGATTTTTTTTTTAAAGTTAGATGATCCATCAACGTCATTTCCGCTTAATGTGTATTTGCAAAACTAGGGACTTACACATACCACATGATTTCGGCATTGATAACTTACTTGAGTCTCTCGAACACAGCTGGAAAGTGTAGAAACATTAGTAGATTTCGCTAAAACAACTGTAATTTTTAAAGAAAACACAAACTTTTTAGTTCCGTAGGTCACTCGAATGAACATATTTTAGTAATTTCTTCTATATTAATGTTCATTTAGAAGAAATCAACTTTCCTAAATAGAAGTTTATACAGATTGTGGTTTTCTTATCGAATTAATTTAATATTATGCTGAAAAATATCATCTATGCTCTAAAATAGTATTCAAATTTGTGTTATTTATTAAAGTCCCGGACATATTTTTGACCTCGTCTTTTTTGAATACAGCTATGTTTATTCTTCTGACGTATATACGAAAAACAGGATACAAAAAAAAGTTAAGCATTTCATATGAAGCATTTTGAAATATAAAATTTTTTAAATAATATAAGTTTTTAATTTTTATGTAACTGAATATACTATGCTTCTGTTTTTTTTCCTTTATATACTTTAATTGAGATTTTCTTTTACTTAACATAACATATTAATCTAAGAAAATTCNAGAAAAGAAATATCATCGGTTTTATTGATACATACGCACGTATTAGCGTTTTATATAATATAGATTATGCTGAAAAATATCATTTATGCTCTAAAATAGTGTTCAAATTTGTGTTATTAGTCCAGGACATACTTTTGACCTCACTTTTTTGAATAAAACTATGTTTATTCCTCTGACGTATATACAAAAAACAGGATACAAAAAAAGTTAAGCATTTCATATGAAGCATCTTTTCAAAATTTTGAAACATAAAAATTTTTAAATAACATAAGTTTTTAATTTTTATGTAACTGAATATACTATGCTTCTGTTTTTTTTTTCATTTATATACTTTAATTGAGATTTTCTTTTACTTAACATAACATATTAATCTAAGAAAATTCAAAAATTGTAATTGCCTGTTTACACTTTGTATCTTTTTTTTTTAAGCAAAACATCTGAAAATGTTTACTAATTTCCAAAAAACGAATAAAATTTCTGACTGATTGAAATCCATTACTTCAAAACATTTTAAATTTGCTTCTTATAGATGTTTTTCCTGCATTTTTTCTTAAATGTGTTTGTGGGAAATTAGTTGGAAGTGTAATTAAACAAAAGAAAAAAATATTAAAGCATCATAAATAAAAATGTGTCGTTTCAGCAATACTTGAAATTCAATATAGATAAAATTAAAACCAAGTCTTGTCCCGATTTCTGATTATAATAAAAACATTGATTTTCTCCATTTGTCATTACATTTGCATGTCATGAAAATAGCAATTTTAAACTTTTTGTATCATTGACCCCTAAATATAGTATCAACTGTGACAGTGTTTTATTAAACAATTTCTTTCGATTGATCACCAACAATTTTTATATTTTATGTGATAATGCTTGGTCAATACTCTATCAACCAATTATTTAAACGACATACATGAAATTATTGTTTTGGGGTTTTTCTCCTTGCATGAATTGGAAATCTCTTACAAGGAAAGGAGGGATAAATACCAATAACTACTGCACTTTTTTGGGTTATAGTGAGCTTGGCAACTGTGACAATTTCATGGGTTAGACCCATATTATTTCTAGGAAGACAACACTAGCTACCAATCTGAGAGGTCAAGACTTTTCGTTCTCGCCGTTTCGTTTCTTCCAATTCAGTCCCGTTTCGTTTCTTCCAATTCAGTTCCTTATTTGTTTGTTTACCAAACTTTACAATCACAATACATTACATATTAATTAACACATATACATACATAATCGAATGAAAAAAAATATTGTTTTCCTTGTAACTTAATAAAGTTTTTCGTTATTTCATTAGAATATTGTGAGCAATACCTTCTTAATAACATGGACGTTTAATTTCATTCTTATTCCTTTTTTAATACGTAATAACCATTTAAACTTCCTGCTGGAAGTAATAAATGATTTAATAAACTAAAAAATTATATTTAGATCCATTAAAACATGACCAATGTAATAAAAAAGTATGAAATGGGTTGGAATGCCCTTATCAAAATAGATGAATAGAATTACTATTGGAACTGAAACGGCAAAAGAAATGAAATGGCTGGGCCAAAATAACTGGACTGAAATAGCGGGGGCTAAATGTCATGGACCGGTCCAATATAGACTTGTTACTGTAATAATGAAATTTATTCCAACAAAACTATTGCCCTGCCCAGAGCCCTAACTTTAACCTTATCCTGCAATTATGGCCATCAATATAGCAGAAGCACTAAATAGATTTAAGAACTTACATATCTTCAGATTGACAGAAAATGCCATCTTACAAGAACTCGTGAGCAGCTTGTTCTGAACAACTGAGACTGTAATTGCCTCTCTTAAAGCCTCTACCATTTAAAGAATGTGAATAAATTAAATTCTTATTTTCGAACACTAGACTTATTGGTACTTGTTAGTAAATAATGACTTTTAATGTTTCCCTTATTTTGCTGTTATGTCGTCCTAGGGATTATAGATACGTTTAAGTAAGTTTAGGCTTCGGTGAAGTAGATTCATTCTATCAACACATTGTTACCAAACCAATACATGAGAATAATTTCACCTATTCAAAATGTGAATGTACTTCCCAAAGTTAACAGGTAAATAGTGAATTCAATATTTACAAATTGTTAAAAGATATCAGATGCAATTCTTTCCATCAGTTTTAATTTTACAATTAAAAACAAAAAGAAACTCTTTTTTCCGTTTGATTCAAGGGAAATTCGTTCAAAATGAATGCAGTTTAATAGATTAAACGTCTTATTTATACATTGCTAATGTAAAGCAAATCTATAAATAAGCTACTAAAGACTCTTAAACTTATGACTGTTAAATATTGTAAGGTTCATTTCATTAGTATTTGGAAGTACTAATATTATTACTATCCTTAATAGTAATATTAAATATTATGAAAGAAAGTTGAACATTTTAAATTGTTATATCATGCATTAATTGATGACTTTAGCTTTTGTTTATTTCATAAAAGGAAACTAAATTTTTGAAATAATTTGCTTTTTATAATATTTTTTATTAATAAGTAAGGAAATTTATATTTTTGATACTACGCAGAATGTAATTTTTCTGTAAATTTTCATTAAGACTAGATTTTGTCGTGTTTCTTATGAACATTTTAGTTTCTAGTAATATATCAATATAAATGGTTTATATTTTCAAATTAACTTCAACTCAAAAGGATATACCAATACATACACAAACACAATTTTATCAGTTTTGAAATAATATACAATAATACATAGAGTAATGTTGTAATGAGTGCATTTTAATGAATACATTCTTATATCATGACGACTATTACGAGAGTAACCGATTTAGTTTTAATTTACGAGTAAGCTTCATCAAAATTACTCGGAAAAAAACTAATTCATTTTCATAAAATACATTATTATACAAAACTGATAGGGTGAAGTAAAATCACTTTCATCGATATTTTTTTTTTTAAATTATGATTTCATTTTTCGTGTATGTCTCATTATTAAAATCTTTAAAAAATGTTTAAGATGTTTGTTATTAAAGTATATGTGTTTGTTTTATTGAAATATTTTAGTTTTTATTGCAATTAAATAACAAAATACTATTCATCTATCTCTGTAAGCAAAACTTTTAATACAAAACTTGAATGAATAAAAAAAAGAACAATTTAATTATTTTTTTTTCTACTTATGTAAAAATGTAAATGTAAAATTTATGTAAAAAATTTGGATATTTCAAAGTGAATCTCAATTTCACTATAAATATATTTCATGTTAAATATTTTATGTTTCTTAAACGATCTTATACACGGTTTATTATATTATATAAAGTAAACAGGAGTATCAACATTGGTGATTTAATGCATCAAAATATAAAAAATTTAAGATCTTCAAAATGTGCATTCTTGTGTCAGTATTCGAAAAATTTAAATTTTTTTTATAAAAAGCTTTCTCCACTGTATTTTACCACTAATTTGTTTTTCTTTATATTTGAATAACAGACGAGAGAATCATATGTCTTACTTTTGAGCATGGATGTATGATTTCTATTTCGATTAGAGAAGTTCTGTCGTCTGGCGATCTAATTGGGACAAGATAACATGAAATATACATTGGCATTACATGGGTCCTGAAATTAAATCAATATTTAACATCCCTGCATTTTCTAAGTGGTGACAGTGGTTAATGACAGCTTTTGATCAGTCATCAAATTCGAAGATAAGCTGCGTTCTAAGTAAGTATAAAGACGTGAATTTTGCTGAAAATTAGGAATATATTTAAAAATAAATCTCTTGGCATAAAATGATCATTTTATATTATAAAAGACAATAAATGAAAGACACAGCTTCCTTTTGCATAGTATAAATATAAACACAATAAAAAAATATTTGTTGGTTCATAAATATTAAAAAGTTACGCAATTTTGCAACAGCCCATTGTGAGTTAGGAGGGTCATTTTCAACAATTTTGTGACGACTGCATAACTGTGTCAATGTGCTCAGCATTGCCCACAGGACGCATTTACTTCCCAAAAGAAGATGGTACTCGCAGATTCGAAGATGGATAGAACATGGTGCTACGTTACTTGATTGACTTTAGACATGATGCAACGTTAGGATACAGCTTGAATAAAACTACTCTCATTTACTTTAATAGTTGCAAGTACTAATGTTCAAATACTTCTTTCAAAGTGTTTTGTTTCCAAAAACTAAATATTTATCATTTACTTCTATTTTTATGAAACATTGAAATTAGTGACTTTGATATTTAAAGTGTTTTCATAGTCATGATTTAAATTGAAAAGAAAATTTTTTTTAGTGAAATAGTGGAATATGTAATTTAGAAAAAAAATATCTCAAACTCATGCACTGCACAAGAAAAACACAATAAAAAAAATGTGTGCATAATAGCTATTCCCTCGTAAAGTGAAACTTCATGTAGTGAAGGAAAATAGTAAAGCTGCTCTATTTCAGAATAGAAATAAATTTATTTTTTTCAGCGAAAAAGTTTTATTATACTTTATGATATAATTATGCTATTTGCCATGGAACAACGATAGTCAAGAACAAAAAGACATTAGTTAAAACTTTTCTCTGATTTTAAATTTTCCCCAAACATTAATTATAAGGTTTATCCTTCCACGTACTAGCTGTATCTTTTAAATATAAATGCATTAATTACGATTTAATTGTATTTAAGAACATTGTTTTTAGATATTGGCACAGTTTGAGCCAGTTTCATCATTAAAGTTAAAGTATTCAACTCCATCCGTCAAAATCTAAGTTTATTTCAATAACTAATTATTACTTTCATTTAAGTGTCGAAATGTACTTTTTCTCATTTTAAAAGAATCTTATCCATAACGTTTTTACAAATTTCATCAAAAAATAGATAAAAGTATTATTATCCATGATTCATTTTTAAATTATCTTAAAAGTACATATGAAATCGAAAAGAAATTCTTGGGGTCATTCACAAAATAATGAAACAAAATAAAAACATTAAAAAAAATACGTTTTTCGAATGGACGGACTGAAAAAGGAAAAAAATATTTTTATTGCATACCTAAATGGAAAAATGTAGGATTCATGAAGTTTGAAAGAAATTGGAGAATCATTACCAAATGACAAACTCTGTACAGAGAAAAAATTTTTGATAAAATTACAGTACTGAATAACAATAACATCTCTGCTTTTCTTTAATTGATATATTTTATTTATATGTTTACCATTTATTTGATAATATTTCCTTTCGTTTGGAAACTGTTTACTGTAAATTCCAGTTTTCAAAATTATAGTTCTCATAACTACACATTTAGTAATAAATACAAAAAAAATTTAACCGACTAAATAATTTTGCACTATGCTCATATGTATCAGAGTAAAATTATCAAATTTTGCCCCATTTACTAAATAATATCACATCTAATAAAGTTATATACTTTACCATTAACTTTACCGAAATCATTGCCGAACCATCAGAAACACTGTAAATTTTATCGTATTCTAGTAGCTTTGACCATACTCATATTCTCGGTGATGTTTTAAGTTTAGATCGGAAAAAATAAGCACGAGTTTATATTCTAATTTATAATCCACTTGCAATACGTAGTTTTTTTAAGGGATTTTTTTTCATATTTTCGTTTTTTTTTAATTTTGTACCTGGTAGTTTGTTTACTTGGCAAAGTTATGGAAATTAGAATTAAATAGAAATCATTAACATATTTTGCTTGCACCATATAGAAAACAGTTTAAACTTGAATTGGCATTGAGTACAGAACCCCAAAAGAAATTTGACAAATTTTGCTAATAGGAAAGTGGCAGAAATTCAGATAAAACTTCAGTTCCATGTGATGATAATAGGGTAATAGATTCTATTTGTAGCTGTAAGCCATCGTAAGATAAAATAAATTTCTCGAGGGATAAATAACTTTTGTCCATTGAAATTATTATACTAAATAAATTAAGTATCAAAATAGACTTTAAACACGGAAGAGAGATTCTGTCTTACTCTTCCAAACTAAGCTTTATTAAAAATCACTGTCTTGAATACAATTTAACCCAATTAACAGTTACTTCTTAATGTTACGTTTTCATAAAATCAATACTATCTCAGTTATTTTATTTTATTCTATAATTCAATTTAAATTAAATGTTTCGCAGATAAGTTGTAATATACTTTCTTATCAAGTTGAAAATAAAAGTAGTCTACCTCATTAAATTTTATAAAACATAATTTCCGTTTGCTATTTAACTTTACAAAAATTATGTTATTTTCCTGATTGGCATTACTTTGCAAAAAGAAATGACACGTAAACTTCAGAAAAATTCTACGCTTTGTTTCATTGTTCTGCTCATCTTTTATTAGTTTTTCCTTTTCTTTTCTTCTTTCTTTTTTACTAATGATAGGATACAGAGAGGAAATTCCTTTGAAAGATAAGAAAGATCTGACTCGGTTCGTGTTATAGTCCTTCTTACAATCTTTCTTTGGGAAAAACGGCATAGACACTATTATTTAAAACAGTTTTTCTTTGCATCCGTTCCCATAATAATCACTTCTGAGATACGAGACTTTTTTACGGTGTGCAGAGAATGTGTATTGCAGTTTCAAAGAGAACTTGCAACGGGAATTCAAGAAAAAAATTTTTTTTGTGTATTGAGAGGAAAAAGTAGTTTAGAATAAGAAAAGTTAGTGGTGTGTGTTTTGTTTTGTAAGATTTTCTTCCACTTTAGTAGAAGAATTTTTCTCTGTAAGGTTGGACGTTTGCACTGCGGCGAAAAGTTCGTTCACGAGTTCAATAAAATAGGTGCATCATTTAATTATGAATACACCACAAATGAATCATAGACAAAGTAATAGAAATTTCGCACTGATTCAAGTATACGAATGCGAAATATTTTTTTTTAATTTGTAATTCGGTATTTAGAAGAAGATGGAGATAAACATATTGAAAGTGCAATATAAGAAGTAATGTCAATTTTCTCAATTGTTTTATCAAAATAAAGAAAATAGAGGTTCCCAGTGAATTTTTCTAAAAATGAATAAAGCCAAACATACGTGAATAAAGGACACATAAGGGCCCAGAAACAAATGTTGAAGCAACTCAGTTGAAGCCTTAAGACGTTATCTAATAATAGTAATCAACTCATTTTAATTTTTTCTCACAAGCAAACAGATTTTAGTAATTCGTACGCAAATTTCTTCAACTGTGTTTCGCCAGATTTTGATATTGTTTTCGCGTTTACTGCGCTAATGTATAAACTTGTAACTCAACGTGTGCATATGTTTTAGGTCTTTCTTTTTAAAAAGGATTTGAAGGATATTACGTAATACGCTGCCTAAAGAATTTCCTTTTCACGATAATTAATGGTTTTCAATTGATTCATTACTATTGATATATTTTAAGCTTCCTATTTTTAAATATATGTCTCGTAAAAGTATAAAATACGATACTTTGTAAGAATACCTTTTAAAAGAAGCTTTAGATTTTCCTTGCAGTTTTGTTTGGAAAAATCACAAAGTTTAAGAAAATAAGTTCTCATGCTCAAAAGCTTGTAAACTTACGGTATGTATCATATTTGATAAGAATTCAGAACAAACATTTCACCAGCTTTTTGCCGGAGAATCTAGAAAATATGTTAACATTTTATAGACGTTTCCAAAACATTTTTGACAAACACATTTTTTCTTCTTCATTTTTTAAAAGTTCTGGATATTTAAAATTGGTTATAAGAATTCTGAACTTTTTCTATGGTTCCAATTTTGCGACCAGGAATATTGTGATATTAAATATTGTATCCATCAAACGCGAGCGAGTGAGAAACAAATTTGAAACATATTTATCAAAATTATGAAAATAGTTTGAAGATTATTTAGAAATGTTTATTTTAAGAAACCCGAATTCCTTGCTGCCTTTAATCAAATTAAATTTTACGGCCTTTGCTAAGTGCCTGTTTCGAGTCAAAGCATTTATATGAGTAGCGGAGACTCATAGGACAAAACGCTTGCCTGCCATTGACCCAGGTTTGAATTCCTGCTGTGGCTGTTTGATACGAATCGAACGAAGTTCGGTCGAACCGACTACAGAGATGACGCAAAATATTCTCAGTGGTGGACGGGTCATCCCTATCTGCCGGGATAACTTGAAGGGTATTTTGGTTTTCTCTCAGCGTAACGTAATTGCGGGTAAGCATCATCCAAAAGTCTTCCACAAAGGTATATTTCTTCCAATACTTGATCCAGGAGTTCCCTTGTTTTCAGGATTGGGAGTTCCCTTGTCTACGGAGTTTAACATTATTAGTTGTAAACTCAGAGTTGTGTGGGCTGTTAAACATTGATTAGAAAATAAAATAGAATGGAATACATATATTATACGGTATTCATGTTATGTCTGGAGAGGTGCTTGAAGAATTAAAACAGCACGTAATGCTGTGCTACTTCTTCACGCATTAACGAGTATTGGGAAGAATTTTAACAATCTTGTCTCGCGAGAGAGATGGGAATAATTTTAATATGTCTGCTGCTCATACTATGCGGAATGAACTTATACTTACGGTGATTTGTACGATTTAATAGCTTTCAAAATTATTTCTGAAATCAAGACATAAAGAATTTTGAGAGTATAGTGGACATCTCTCACTGGATGAGGCTAGTCTGCATGAATTTTTCAACTTACTAAGTTGTGAGTTATTAGAACTAAGAAAGGTATGTCTGAAGCCAAAATGAAATTTATTTCAATCAAAACCTTACGGAAGAATGTTGACATATTTTAATTCAAGCACTAATTCGCAATTAGAGAATTTCTCTTTACTGAGAAAGGCATTTTGAACATAAATCAATACATTTGAAAAATATTTTGAAATTTGTTTTTTATTTTGTCGAAAAATTTGGCTTGTCACTTTTAAATGTGCATTAAAGCGCGGCCTTGGTAGTTATGCCAGTTACTGGCAATAGCAACTTGATAATTATTTCTTTTCTTGACTCTTCTCTTTTTGGAAAAAGAAAAGATTTATGATTAGACGAATGAGCAATGTCTATTGTTTTCTAAAGTTATTGAACATCATAATCTTCATATATATAAGCAACTTCCAAACTACAGACATATTGCACAAATTTTTCTTTTAAAATTGGCAAGCACAAATTTGTTAACCCTTTTTGAATCAGTGTTGTCAAGAAGTTTCAATTTTAACTGTCGCATTTAAACTGTCGCCGTAAACAACACGGCGCTTTTTCAATATATTTTTTGGTGAGATAGATTTTAAATAACTTATTTCCACTGCATCAGAACCAAATTTAAGTTGACTCATTTTTTTATAACTACTTAAAACTTAAAAATTAGATAGTTTGAATGGAGACCGGGTAGTTAGCAATATTTCTCTCACTGTTAAATGATCAATGAATTGCATAAGTGAATGTGATAACTATTAAAACTGTACTAATACTGGGAAGCTTTAACATAGATACTGACAAGAAAGGTTTCTAAGGTCCCCTTTAAAGGGATAAGTACGAGAGAAAATCACGTTTAAATTTTTTTTCGCACCTTAAAAACCTTTATTTACAAATTTCTAGTAAAGCTTATACAATGATTATGCAACAGCATAGGAAAGTACACATCAGTGATGCTAATCTGCGATATATTACGAAGAATATTCCTTCAATAAATAAAAAAAGCTATTCAAGATGTTCACTTTAGCCTCAAGCTACCCTCTACCTTAGCACTAAAGAAAAATGTTCAAGTGCCTGGATTCAAAATTTACGTTAAGTCCATATATTTGAGTTCAGAGATGATAATGTCATATTATACAACGACATAAAATTTATATTTTCCTTTTCAGTTTTTCAGCAAAGTGTTACAAGGGTACAAAAAGGAAACTATTTAAATAATTATTTAGCACTGAAGTAGCTCAAAATTATACGAAATATACATATCCTCTCGAGAAATAAATCTTCTTAACGGGCAAGGCATTCTACAAAATATTTAAATCTAATAAATATTTTATCGCAGTTTACTGTGATGTATAAGCAAAAATTTTATTCTTATTTTGAAGTTGGGAGAACAAAGATTTAATATATGCGATTCTCAGAAACGGAAATTCGTGAAAAGAAAAATATTATAATCATGCTTCATGCAAATTGAATTTACTCTTCTTGCTATATAAATAAAGGAAAGTTCTAAGAACTAAGCAATTCTCAAATAATCTAGAAAATATATATTGCATGCATAAATTCTTTTCTGTTATGTTAAAATGCTTGTAAACAAGTTTAACATTATTAGTTGTA
>NC_092210.1:76324169-76402135 GCF_043381705.1 Parasteatoda tepidariorum
GATGAAGACATCGTTATGTTGTTAAATCAAATAGTGATGATAGTAACTGATGCAGAAGATGTAGTAAATGAGGGAAATACAATTTCTCATTCTGCTGCTCTGTGGAAACTTTATTTGATTATATGGGAGGATTTGATTACGGTAACATTACTGCGGTTCGTAAAATATTTGTATCGATATATGGCGAAGACGCATTACACATTTTTTTAAAAGGAAAATTCCTAGTTTGATGTTGTACAGCATGCAAATGTCAGTAATTTTTATATTTTTTGTACTGATATTGATTTTTTCTTTAATAAAAGGAGTTTTCGGATTATCCGTGTTTTTCGATTGTCCTGTGACCTGTCCCGATGATTAACCAGGATAATCGGGAGTGCACTGTATTTCTGAGACTATTTAAATGTAATTCCATTTATTTATTTCATATATATGCAATGCTCTGTAACATCTAAAATACTAGCTTAATAAAATTAAAAGGATCTTTTGAGACTGAACTTAAAAAGAATTATATCTTATCTGCAGACAAGCTTATCTGGTTTATGAGAACATTAAATAATCTCCTTCACATAGTTAACTTAGCTCTTCGTGTATATTTTAAGTTTAGTCTCAAAAGATCTTTTTAATTTTTTTAAGCTAGTATTTTAGATGTTATATATATATTTCTCATCATATATTTAAGAAGAATAAAATTAAGATAATTTGTCATTATTGACATTAATGTCATTTTCTAGTAATTACTATCTAAAACTGCATTAAAGCTGGCCCAGGGATTGTAATTTCATGATTTGGTAACTAACTTGCCGAATTCAACAAGTTGGTTGTTAAATTATTTACTCAATATAAAGTAAATCATTAAATTTCGTTTCTTCTTGTAAAGCTATAAGAAAAGATAACTCGCATGCTAATAATATTTAATGTCACACATTAATTACGAGACGATAGAAGAAAGTTTAATAGTGAGTTCAACATGAATGATATTTGATGTCTGACACTTTTTCAACTAAGCATTATATAACAAAACAAAAACAATTTTTCAACTTTAAAACTTAATGATTGTGCTACGACTGCAGTATAGAATATTTTGACTTGCGTTATCTCGTGAACATACATATCTCGTGAACATACATCCTCGAGCATACATATCTCGTTAACATATATCGTGAACATACATCCTTTATCTCAAAAACGCATACACTTTGAAAAAATTTCGGATCAAATAACGGAAAAAAGTACCAGCATTCAGGGAGTCTGTACTTTTTACCGTGAGAAGCATTTTTACTGAAAACATTTACAGAACAAACAATCTGATGTACCGTAATTTTTACAGTAATATTTACTATAAAATTACTTGAATTAATTAAATATTACTGTAAAAAATACGGTATAATATTTTACTGCAAAAATGGATTTTACGGTGAAATTGATTTTATGGATAATGCATGTACTTTATACCGTAATTTGAAACGAAATTTTTTACTGTGTAGTCTAGTTGAAAATCTACTGAAACATGTTTAAATTTAAGATCTTTTGGACATTTTTGTTAAATTTTTAGAGTAAGCTCAATACAATATTTCGAAATTAAGAATAAGCTCAGCAACCATGTTTCGTACCATCTTTGCGAAAAAACATTAATCAATTATTCAATTTCGAGATTTTTATCTAACATTTGATGATTAACTATAAATCTATCATAACATATTAACTATAATCTAGTGAAAATCAACATAATTCATAATAATATGATTCGATGAATAATTTATTATCCATCAAAAGTAGATAAATTTGAAAAATAATTATATGAAATTTCATTGATATTCGTAAAGATTTTAAAATACTTATGAACAAATTGTTAACTTGTATAGGAAAAGATTATTTGAATTACATTGATACATTTATATATACATTTAGAATTAATCATGATTAAGTAAATACTAAAAAAATTGCAAATAATCTTCCTCGCTAAGAAAAGTTGCAAAATGAGGTTATTTTATGAGAATGAAAATATCTCTTTCATTTTAATATCAGATTATTTTTGGTTTTAAATAACATCAAAATTTTAAAAATAGGATTAAACGAACTTTATCTACATTTCAGAAATCGGATTTAATGTCTTATTCTATTCAGTAATACTCGAAAAAACAAAAGATTGATTTTATCCTTTACTGCACCGAAACATAATTTAACAGGGTTTGGATAAAAAGAGGAAAAAAGGATTTTAATAAAATCATAAAAATTCTTTCATGTCTTATAAAAGCCTTAAAAGGAGAATTGAAAGAAAACTAATAAACTTTCAGAAAGGAGAAAGCTGACGCTATCTTAAGTCAAATCTTGAAGTATTTTTTAAATTCTTTTTTCATATTAGAAAACTGATTTAATTAAAATATTTACATACGGAATATGATATTGTAAAAGAATATTAATATTAGTTAGGAATACTGACTTTTAGGGCATTTATTAAAAATATATAATGAAATATATTATGATAAATTTATATCACTATCTTGATTGCAAAACGTAACCTCTTGTTCAGCTTTGTCTTGATCATTTCTTAGCAAAATTTTATGTCGTAAGTCACGAAAATGTATTTTGTTGTGAGTAATTTAGCAACTCATAAAATTTGCTCCGAGTGAATTTTAATTGACTTTTCAAATTTATAATGAATTTACATGTAAGCGTAACTGTTGAATGTTTTTAAAAACTATTTTGTGACACTTTTTTTGCTAACTATGTTAAAATACCAAGCACCAAAAAGCTGTGTGATTCTTATCGAAGCTCTTTGGTAAATATTTTGATTCTATTTACCGTAAAATATATTGATATAAGTAATATGTGATAAAAATTATCGAAAATTAGCAATTTTATTATAATTTCTTAAAACATGTTATAAAAACCCTGCTATTTGGCAAAATTTATTCATGCGTTTTGTATTTCTTATAAAATCTTTGATAATGAGAGCAATGATTTCGAAAACCAAAATTTCCGGTGAGCGTTACCATATGAACAGAAAAACTACTAAATGGATGGTTTAATAGTTTTACTATAAGAATTATATTTTTTTTACCCGAAATTACATTGTCATACAAAACGGTAATTTTATTAGAACCTTTTCTCCGTGTATACTACAAGATTTTATTAAAACGAATTAACACCATAATTAGCTTAATTACTCCCTCCTAATCGCAACACAACATATTCTTTTTAAAAAGAATTAGTTTGCATAATCCCCAAATGATTCAAAAAGTATTACTGGTGTAGTAAGTTATTTGAATTTTACATCATGTTTACCGTAATGAAAACAAAATTTAGTTTTTTTTTCAAAGAAAAAGCGGACAAATTGTTATTTTTTACTTAAATTGTTACTTTTGCTAATATCAGTTACGTGATGACCAAAACAGGTATTCTATATATAATATTACACTCAACTTGTAAGCTCAGACAAAATTATTTTCAATAATTGAGTTAAATACATTTCAAGTTATTGCATGAGCTTACAAAATTAACTTCAACTATCTATTCATTTTGAGAAGAGCACGATAAGTTATTCCTTGGCTTCATTTTTCATTCATTTTAAGTGATTTCTATAAATAAAATTTATAGACAACTCAGAGGTTAGGTATTGCCTAATTTCCGTCCAGTTATGTTTCTTTTCGTTTGATTTTAACTATTTACGAACTAGATCGGGAGAAATTGTAAGGCACTATCATTTCCACGACTGATTCTAAGAGTTTGATGTAAACTTAACAATGACTAATTTAAAAAAGTTTTAAAAAAAACTACTGGCTTAAATTTTGCATTCTACGGGGAATTAGAATCACTGAGAATCACATGGACGATGAATTATATTGGCAATGAAATGAACACTTACTTTATAGCTACAATGAAAATTATACCCGACCAGAATATAATACAGATATATTACATTGTTGTCTAAAAATATTTTAATTCCAGTTCATTTAAAATTTTGGAGTAATTTGAATCTTGAGCTGCAAAAATTGATTGTACCTATTCATTTGCCACTTTGAAATTGCAACTATTTAAACACCGAATAAGGACATAATTATCCTAATAACTAGAATTTTAAAACGTTCATTATTAAAGGGCATCTAAAGACAATAATATAAGGACATTAAATGAAAAAAAAATAAATGTGGTTTTAACAATATTTCATTTTTGAAAGATTGATGTTTAACATAAACTTTTTTTTTTTGCTGACGGCGAACATGATTGGTATAGCTGCCTTCCAGTATATGTCTTCGAGCGCAATAGAATGGTATCCACTTTAATTCCTTGAAAAATTGTTAAATATTAATTTTGGAAATATATTAATTATTTACTTTTTGGTATAGTTTATACTGACCATATATTAACGATATATGCAACATATTCTTCATGAAAAAAAATATCATTTTGTAAAATATCTATGCAGTTAAAACTTTTTTTAAGCATAAAATGATCATATATTGGTGAAAAATAATACATATTCCCCTTGAGTAGAGCATAAAATACGTATAAATCGTATCACAATTCCTGAGTTCAGGACATTTTAGAAAAATTATTTCAAACTTTTCAAATTCTTTTAGTTTACTAAATTTTACTTTCTGGATTTACTTTGTAGTGAAGCTTTCAGTTCCCCTTTTTAATTTTTAAATGCACTCATTTTCGAAATTTGACTTTTTCGTCATTTTGCCTTAATGTCACATTTTGAAACGATTTCAACTACTCCACAAAGATAGAATTCAATTACAGGTTCTATAGAAATTTTAATCTGTGTTTTCCATATGAATAAAATCTTTTTACTCTTTGATCTCTGACTTACATATCTCTAAATTTTTCAATTTTGAAACAGAAAGAACTTCTAAGAAGTCTTCTTATATCATTATCTATTTCTTAGACATAGAGTAATCAAAATTTGCAAATGAGACAAATAAGAAATAAATGACTACTATTTTTTAACTCATTTTGTTGCGTCAAATGTATCTTGGAACTTATATAACTTACAAGAATTGGAAAGAAAAAATTACCAATACCAAGAAATCAATACAATTGTTAGGAACGCATTGAAAAATAAATTTTTTGTTAAGTTTCAACTCTATCATTGCCAAATAACACAATAATTTATAAGAATTCCTCCATAGTTCGAATTTCAACCAAAGAGAAGTGCATATATTTCATTACTTTCTAAGTATAGAAGTAATCTCTGATACTATCACTCTCTTAATAGTCACCTAACAATTCAACAAAAGTTGCGCCTAGGCACATTCATCCACCTTTTCTATTTTAACATCATCATTTTTCTTGAATAAGTTTCATAATAGCATTTTCCCAGAACATAACTCAATGAATCACTTGGTGATTAAAATTAAAATCTTAGAGCATCAATGTCCCAAAAATGGAACAGCTAGTTTTGAACTAATATTTTAACTTTAAAATTTTAAAATAAAATTTTGAATTTGATGCCTTACTTATAGTTTTATTATTCGTTTAAAATTTCTTTAATGTTGTAGATATTTTACAAAATTGGATTTTTTGTAAATTGTTATTTCAAGTGGAAAAGAATAAATCTTATAAAAATTTTATTAATTTTACTTTGATAAATTAACAAATTATATCGAATTTCTTAAATTCATAAGACATTACGGAAATGGAGTAAAATAAAATCAAAAATACTTCTTCACATGAATTTCAAATGTATCTATAAATATTATTCGGACTTTAAAAGCTCGTTAAATTCAAACTCAAAATCCTTCTTGCATTATTTCTACATTAGTTGGCATACATTTCAGTTTTTGCAAGGAAAACTATTATTTCTGAACTGCTAGTTTAAATATATAATTAATATATTTAAATATAAAGTTTATTTATTTAAGTATAAAGTATTAAGTTTAAATATATAATTAATATATTAAGTTAAGCTAAATATATAATTAAGAAAACAGTTCTATATCATTTCATCTTTCTTCTTATTGTTGAATTACAAGGTCAAAATATAAAACCGAAAAAAATTTTTAAATATGTACTTTTTGCATGTTTTTATATTTTGAAACAATTACTTAATCATACCATATTGATTTTAAAAAAGTAAGTCAAAATATTTCAAGCCCAATGTCTTAGATATAAAGTAACATAATATAACTTTAAGATTTTTTATAAATCTATAATAAGAAAATGGAGAGTTTGCATGTGTCTCTGTCTGTGCATATGTGTGTCTATTACAACTCCATAACTTAAAAACTCCGTCCTGAAATTTTATCTGGGAGTGAGAGGGATAAATTTACCCGACGATGGTAAAAAATGATCAAAATTATTTTCATTACAATCATTGTAATCAAATGTATTCCAAACTAATTTTATAGATTACAACTCCACTAAAAATTTTAATTCATTTTCAATAAAACTCCACAAAGCTATACAAATAACTTGCATCTCAATTTTTTTTTTCTGCACCTATAAACCAGTGAAGAAAATAGTCTCTTTTTGTGGGAAAAAAAACCAAAAACTTAAGTAACTCAGCTTGTTGCTCAAAGGTAGGTAACGTAACTCAGGCATGTATTCACTCTTTCTGTTGAATATTTTGAAAATAGGGAAGTGAGTAAAAAACTTAGCTAACTAACGCCAGGCGTAGTTTCCAATTTGAAGCTTCATTGGACTGAAAAGTAATTATCTTAGTCGATAGAAAAACCTGTAGAAAATTGAATTTTCTCTAGTGTTTTGTTTTGTTTGGTTCTTTTCGCTTAAAATTAGGTTACTGTGAAAACAAATGTTTTTAAAACTTTAAAGGCATGTAATGTAGAACGCGTTTTTGTTTTGGGAAAATGATTTTTTCTAAAGATAAATTAACCGCTTTCCTTTTATGTATATATTTTAAAAGGTACACAGAGTATACAATTAATAATTAAAAAGAACTTTGTAAAGAAAAAGTTAATATATTTTTTGTGAATACCTACATTCCTAAAACTTTTACATATTTATTGCTATTTGTGTTGAAACTTAAAGTAAAGTTCTCGTACGAACAAATTTTAAAATGCCTAGTTTTTTGAGGTAAATAATATTTTGTAATTATTTGTGATATCAGCATTGTTATTTTTATATATTAAAAAATAATTATTATTTTTTAAATCATTGTACGAATTTATTAAAAACGAATATATTAAAATAATTTTTTAAAAATTTATTTAATAGTATTTTCAGTGCCTTTCTTAATATTATGTTTTGTTTTGTAAAATATGGCAATAGAGGCACATTCTGAAATAGTTAATTGATTGTTTGCACTTCATTGCTCTTTCATAGCTTAATTTTTTATTGTCTTTTAAACATTTTACCAAACAAAACAGATCGGGTGGATCCTAGAATAGCCCACCCCGTGGCGGTTTTTATAAATCTCGCTAAGCAAGTTTTCGAAATTTCGCCGAACTACATTTCCGGAAGATATTTCGGGGAGATTATTTAGAACGTCTGATCACACCACCAAAATTTTTGAACCTTATTACTTACTTGATATGTATACCTACGCGAAAGTTGGATGCCACTAGAAGAGAAGTAAAAGGTTTTATTTCTTTCGCCATTTATGCTTCTGGTTTCTTGCTCTTAAAATCATCGTTATTATTTCATTTTTTAACCGTTATTTCATTTATTACAGTTCTTATTTCATTTTTTAATTTTCTTCCCTTGTGTTCTCAGAGTAAAGGTAAGTTATTTTTTATTCCATTTAAAAAATATTTTAATAAATTTGCAATGATTAAATTTTTTTTTTAATAATCAAAAAGCAACGTTGGAGATTATTACAGATGCAACCAGTAATAATCTCCAACTTGGCGAGATTTCAAGAAGTCTCCAAGAGGTTTGCTATTCTTGGTTTTTACCAACAGTTCTTTTTAGAATTAAATTTCATTTTTATTTTATTTGCGCTGCCTATTTTAACCCTTAAATGTTTATTGCTTTCTTTTCCTAAACAGATTGTTTTTTACCTCTCTTGCTATCCTTTTTTGTAACTGAAAGTTTTTTTTTTGTTTAATTTACATTTTAGTTTTTTTTATATATTATTACATATTTTTATACAGATTGTTTCACCGTTTTTTTAACTTTTTTTTCAAAATTGAGTTTTTAAAACTTAACTGACTCAATTTGCGTGAAATTCGAATATGGATTTCTTATCATCAAAAAATCAAAATCCGAAAGGTTGTCCTACAAAAAGACGTAGGATGCTAGCTAAAATTTCATAAAGGATTCCATTGTCTAAAAGGTAATGACAGCAGAAGTATCTTCCTCTGATATTCAAACTTTGTACTTCTTAAATGCCTGAAGCTGAAGGTCAGAGTTAATCTGTCAGCCACAGTGAGGCAACTCCTGAATCAAGTTATATTCCTATGGGACAAAGATATGTGGAACGATTTGCTATAGCAAGTGTCTCGCAATTTCTGTGGTCAGTGTGGATTGCAATTAGCACAACACCATTCTCTTGGATATTCATTTAAATTAGGCCTTCTCTGCGAGTCACGCGGAGAGTCTCTTGGGACAACTTTCTTGAGTCGCAGAGACGACTCAAACTCTGCTTTTGAGGGGAACAATAAACTATTCAGTGCATTTTTGGCTATAGATAGAGGGCATGTTGCATTGGAGACTTTCACGGCTGTTTTGAACATGCCTTTTATGAACATCAAAAAGCTTATTTATGAGTAGTGTTGTGCACGTATACATTTTGTTACTCTTTCAAACATAAAAAGAAAGTCTTTGGTGGAAATCAAGAGATTCGGCAGCTATAAAAAACGAGAAAAAATAGCCATAATCTATGTTTTTCAATGGACTAATGATCTGAATATAATATTTCTTCAAAACGAAAAACTTAGGGCACATCACTTTTATTATGAATTTTTATATGGTCATCTGATATATCCTTCCTTCTATTCTTTGGAATGTGAGGTACCCTATATTTTTGATTTAAAAAAAAATAGAATTATTTTCTCATTTTTTGTCGACTTTCAAAACAAAGTTTAACTTTTTTATTTTTGTTTGTTATTTGTACATTCAATATGTGTCATGTTATTTCATATTCAAAATATATCGTTGCGGTTTATCGGTCAGTAATTACTCCTATGCAAACTGGCATCAGTTTCGTAATGGGATCACTATCTCAAAAACTTTAATGTGTTTGTAAATTGCAGCAAACAAATGAATTTTGCTGACGCCATTTAGTGTTATTCAAATTAACCACAAGTTCTACAGATGAATAAACAGATACGAATTAAAACTTAACAAGCATTTATTAATTCTAAAGCAGTCTGAATTTAGCGATATTTGCAAAACCTAACAAATTCGAAAACTAAATAACCAACATAAAACATTTTAAGAAGGTTGCCATCACCAAAGCCAAAGTGAAACAATAAAAATTAAATGAAAGCAGCAACAGTCAGGTTACACCAACTATAACAACATATTACAATCTCTAACAGTGTTGTTATCAACTAAGACTGGCTTATACGGTGTCTTGGGATATTTATCCACTTTTAGATGCACGTGGATAATTTTTTTTTTAATTTTTTTCTGCACATGCGCTGTATAAAGCAACTACTTCAATTACCCTTATCTGGCGCAGTTCTTATTATTATTTTTTTCATTTTAAAGCAATAATTTCGTTTTCAGTTTAAAATTGATTCAAACGCTTTGTTTCATTTTTTTTTAATATTTAAGCTATAACAAGAGTGGCACTAGACCTAGTATATATTTCGGACATTTACCAAAGGTCCAGTCATACAAGGCCTGGTTAAGTGCCATTGCCCGGTACACATTTGCCCGGTATATCCCACAATGATGTTTTTTTAAGGTCAAGTGCCATTGCCCGGTATACATTTGCTCGGTATACCCTACACTGATGTTTTTTTAAATCAAGTGCCATTGCCCGGTATATATTTGCCCGATACTCCAAACACTGATGTTTGTTCTAATCTATCGTCAGTAAGTATTAAAATATCGAATAAATGTAATTATATCCACGAATAAATTAATATCAAATCGGATGTAATAAATATTTCGGACATTCACCAAAGCGAGTAATTTGATTGTCAGCATTCACCGGTGAAAGTCAACAACTACCGATTTCGGTCATTCACAGTAACATGCACATCATTTACATAATAACCTCATCAGGACGATTATTTCATACTTTGCCTAAATAGCATCCGGCATTTCAAAAAATATAAATAATTGGTTTTGTTGGCGATGATCTCGTAAGGCGATAAAGAATCATGCCTAGTACAGGTAAGGAAGATATTAACCTCGAAGGAAAAGTGGATGAATAACCCAAGGAACAAGCTTATACAAGTGTGACAAGCATACAACAATATCGACCCCTACAAAAACATAGTATGGCTTCGATAATACTTAGCTGAAGTCCTTAACAGTACCGTGCCAGCCTGCAGGCCAAAGAGACACATTTTTGCCGCAACCGATTCTGTCATAGCTGTTGGATCGATAGCAGCGCTGCCGGCAACTTAACCCTGCTACCGTACTTCAAACGCTGTGCTTGCTGGTTAGCTTAAAATGCACTAAAGAAAATAATTGTAGCTTGAAATACTTTATGCAAAATGGTTTCAGTTCCAAATGCGACTTAAAGAAAATGGTTATAGCTTAAAATGTTCGTTTAATAAAATTGTTATGGCTCGAAATGCTCTAAAGAAATTGGTAATAGATTGAAATTTGCTAAAGAGAATGGTTATAGTTTGAAACGCTCGTTGTAGAAAATGTATATAGCTTGCAATATGAATAAAAGAAAATGGTTATATAATTTGAAATGCGTATAAGAGAAAAATTGTTATAGCTTAAAGTGCGTTAAGAAAATTACTTATAACTTGAAATCAGCCAAAGAAAATTGATATAGCTTAAAATGCAAGTTTAAGAAAATTGTTCTAGTTTGAAATTTACTTTATGTATTAGACATGGTTGAAAATGATTTTTTAAGGAAATGGGTAAAACTTAAAATTCGTGTCTGAAAAAAATAAACAAAGCTGAAAATTTGCCTTTTAGGCAAAAAGAAACATAGCGTGTTTGGAGAACTCAATACACCATAAAATGTCTTCTTTCAATGTTCAATATACCCAAATTTTTAATTTGCGCGTTACTTAATTTAGAAAAATAGGCGTGCCAAATTAACAAAAAAATTCATTTTTTAAACCATGCGAATGGTTGTGATTTACTGAATAATTCTTTAAATATATAAGTTGAAACATCAGTATGAAATACGAAATTAATTGCTATACGCATTTCTTTAAGACATGCATGTTCATTTTTCAGTTACGCTTTTTAAGTCATTTATTTTTCAGTGTCGGTATTTCAAACTACATCTTCATATTTTAAAAAAATATAAAGGGAGTAGAAAAATTATTTCCTAAACAGCATTTATTTCAAAGACCATGGATATTAAATTTTCACTGTCATATAATTACAACTTAAGCATTTATATTTGGGTTGGGCGTTCTTGACTTTTACGTAACATATAGAGGTTGCTCCTGTTTTGGATGAAACGAAATATTTAAACTTCCACAGCATTTTTACAGTTTAGTTAGTCACATGTATTTCTGGCACAATATTGAAATTTAAATCAATTTAAAAACCATGAGTATTTTACTAGCTTTAAATTAATACTTCTTAGTTTTAACTTGACAGTAAATTGGCTACCACATTTTAATCTATATACATATTTCTCTTACACGGCGACAAAAAAAGCCTCATTACAACTACCCGAATGGCAACGCTAGAAAATCAACCAATGATTGCTGCTAAAAATGTCACATGCTAAATCCAGCTGAGATGGCTCAACATATAGCGCTTTTAAAAACGGAAACTGAAATAACCAGAGAGAGCATAAGCTAGGCAGAAGTGAGTAGTCTTCGTCGAAAGATCTCTATTTTAGTAATTTGTCGAAAGCGCTTTTTTTCGCGAATTTATACATTACGAATTTTTTTGACGATTTTTGATTTATATCACGAATTTATTTGTTTTACTAGAATTTATTTGTTTATGCAGGTTTTTCCATTGCAATTCACCTATTTCAATTTTTAATAGACTTAATTACAGCCAAAATTTTAACCTTTTTAAAGAGACATCAGTTTTAGAAATTTTATCTTAAGATTTTATACTATAGCACATTTCTAATAGGTTTAACGAATTGCATGTCATTTATTTGAATTCAAATTTATTTTATTGACTTAGTATTTACTAAAAAGATTTATTTATTTTTTTTTTTTAAAAATTGTTATATGGATTTGAATGATTGTTTTGAATTCTTAGAATTTTGTGCATTTGCAATGTACCTTAGTAGCGAGCGAAGCAAACCATATAAAATTGCGTAGCAATTTTCAGGTGTTGACGAGCGTTAGCGAGCAGAGGATGCAGCCCACTAGTATTTTATAAGACTCTAGTATCAATGTGCATGACACTTATTACAGATGTCCATTGACTTTAATTTTGGTTACTAAATAAATTTGGACATTCACATTGAATTAATTACTTTCTTATGACAAGTTACTAATTAATTACTTTTCTAAAATGAATGTCATCTTAAACAGTAAATAACTATTTAGTTCAGAGGCAAATAATCTATCATTCATGTCGCGGCATCATTCTTGCATCGTGAAATAAAATTAAGTAGGTAAATAAAGGAGCAATTACTATCTTATCACTGCTTTGTAAAATCTTAACTAGTGATCGTACAAATTATTGCAGCTTCTTACGTGATATGTTTTCAATATCTGCAACCAAAACTAGCAACTTTCGTGCTCGGAATAATATATTTATGTTTTTGAATATCATTAAAAATATACCAAAGTGAATTGAAAATACAAGCCAATACGAATGGAAACTGATATAAATAAAAAAAATCATAACAACAACAAAATTAATATAATCGTTGAAGTATGTAAACTCAATTTTCTGTTTCAAATGGATAAAAAAATCCAAATAGTAAATCCGCATGTACGGATTCATTAGCTTAACTGCGACATCGTCAGTAAATAAAACACTTTTTTTAATTTTTTTGTTTATTTCTTTATTTATTTTTCTTCTGTTTATTAATTGTGAATTTTATTCTACAGTATAACACCTAACAACCTGGATTTATGACTTAATTTGGGTCAACGTAAAATATTAAGATTTTTGATGATTAAATACCCTTAATTAAATACTTAGTTTAATACTAGATTAAATACTTAGATTAAATACTTAGTTTCGTACGTGTGTGGTCGTTGGGAAATATTTTACTATATGGTAGCATAATAATGCTCAAAGTCGGAAGAATTCTCTAAAAATTTAACATTGGAAGATATCAACCGATTTTAACATTATTTATATCGATTTCATTTTGCATACGGCATTTTTCATAAGGCAGAAAATTACCCGAAATTAACTGAAATTATTAAAAGTATATTCGGTAAGGATGATGTAATAGTTGAGTTCATGTTAGAGAACTCTTGTTTTTTAATGATACAGGACTCTAAATCTCAAATGCATTTATCATTTATTTATGTATGGCCAAATAGAATCACAATTGAAGGCTCTGGAATCTTTAGGTGAAACCACAAAAATATACGAAAAATATACGATGGACACGATGCAATATTGTTCCCGTTATTAGAGTCATTCGTTCCTTAGGAGATGCTTGGAGATACCTAAGGAGTATGGCAATGACAAAAGTCAATCTCTTCATCAAAAACAATCAAAAGTTGGCCAACTCCAAAAGATAGACTGGATTGCGAAATGATATTTATGAGAAAAGAAGTTGAAGACGTACACAGAATATCCATGTCTGTTGGTGCTTTTGACATGATAAAAACCTAAATTCGCTAAAGATAGAAGATCGTTCGTCTTTCAATGAGGTGAACCGGGTTCGAATCCCAGCGATGGCTGGTCAATACGAATACGCATCCGACCACAGTACTGACATGAAATATACGAAGTGGAAGATGGATCATGGGTTAGAGTCCCTTTGCCATCAGGCTGACCGTGGGAGGTTATCGTGGTCTTCCTCCTCCATGTAACGGAAATGCGGGTTAGCTCCATCAAAGCGTCAAAACTGCGACCTAACTGCCAAAAAATCACCGAAAAGAATTTGAAGACTAATTTATAGACTTTTCATTGCTGTCAAGTGGCACAGTTTTAAGATGTCTAAATGCATGTAATCATAAGACAGAGCATGTATCTCCATGTGAGGAAAGGAAGAAGCAACTCTACATTTTATCCAAGACATATATATATATATATATATATACTACTAATNGTACAATGAGCAAATATATATATATATATATATATATACATGTAATTTTCGTAAGAAAACTTTTTTAGTGCTCCTTACACTATTGTACTGATATATTTTGCTTTGACTATATTAATACAATATTAGAAAGCACTCCTTTTTGCGGATATAATCGTGTGGGATGATGACGAGATTATATCTTTTCTTTGTTTTGTTTTCCGGATTTTTAATTTTTTTTTCAGATAATCAAAAATTATATTTTTTTAAATACTTTTGAAAAATATTTATAAATTCAACTCAATCTAAGTTATAAATTCAACTCTCAAAGAGAAAGATTAACTGTACCTGTACCTACAGCACCATTTGAAATGTGATGTTTAGAATTTATCATTCAATTCTATTTCATTAGTTCTTGTTGAATTTCCATCATTTAAGTTTAGAAAGACACGTTTCAAAATCGGAATATCAATAAAAGAAAAACGTGGTTTCATACACCTTGTAAAATACGAATTCGGTGACGTCATTGCCATACATCGTCAAATTATTAACGTTGATTTTACCTGTGATAACATAACTTTTAACATCAAAATCTGACGTTTTTACATAGATCGATGTTTCGGAGTAATGTTATTTGATATCATTAAAGCATTATTTAAGTAAAAATGCCTCATATATTGCCTTATATTAATCATAATTAAAAATTATAAGAAATGATTAAATGCCATACTTGTAACAGTTTTGATGACTGATTTAAATGCATAGAATAGATTAGCAACAATTTTATGTATTTAGAATAGATTAGCAGCTTATTTTTGGTCAATATATATCAGGAGAAAGAAACATATATTAAATATACAATTATTATGAGGCAGGCACAAATGAGGTATAAAACTATATCTCAAATCTTTAATTATCTGAATTAAATAAAGCTGCGGCTTAATTTAAAAGTTTAAAAATTTATATACTAATGTTTTAGATCATAATTTTATTTAATAGAAAATAACTATTTAATAATAATTGAAGAATGATTGAAAAATAATAATTTGTATAATATTAAAATAACAACTCCTTTGTAGCTTCGTTTATGTAATTTCAAAATATTAGTAATGCATATAAATACGATAATGGTGATATTACGAATGCAATACTAGAGTAGCAAATTCCTTTTTTTTTCAGAAGGAATAATTTCTTTAATTATTGTGTTGCATAAAAAATCAACTTCACTTAATACTGATTTAAAATTCTTTAAAAATGTTTAAAATTAAGACATAATTAAATACTTAAAAATTATTGATAAGATTAATTTTACAATAAGAACTTTATGTAATTAACTAAAAGAAAAATATAAATCTATTTTATAAAAAAAAATTTAGCTGTTCAATGTTCTCCATCTTAATATACTATTTTCATTCATGACAGTTAGAAGGATATTAAATATTATTTGAATGAATGGAAAATGGGTGCTAACAGAATAGAGTGATATATTCTTATTTAAATTCTTTTAGTAAGTAGTTGACGAAATGATATTATAAAGCTATTCTTTGTATATTAGATACTGATGCACAACAAAAAATAAAATCAATAGAATCTTTATTGCCCAATTATTCTACTGCCACCAAAATCTTATTCTGTATAATCTTATATTTATTATTCCCACTTATTTTATTATCTAAGAAAAACGATATATTTTTTTTAAAGTTAATTACATAAAATATAGAAACATTATGTTATCTAGAATCAAAATTACTATAAAATTACGCTACGGTGAAAGCAAGTTAGTGCTAAAATCCAACTTTACTATCTTTAACATTATACACTGGTTATCATAAATTAAGGAAAATTCACAAAAATCGCGATAACTCAAGAAATTACACATGGAATTTTATGAAACTTACCCACAATATACAACACATAGTAAGGTATTAAACAACATAAAAAGAAATTATCAGACATTAATAGTAGTATAGAAATTAGCACATGTATAAAATAAACAAATTGGAAGTATCGGTTTGCAATAGAAAAAGTACCTTTAATATGGAATATGATTGCCTCTAGAAGCAATACAGCACAAACAGCGATGTGTGATGCTTTCAATTATGCGGTCTATCAGTTCAATAGGAAGTGAGAGCCATTGCTCTTGTAAAGCAGTTGCAAGCGTGGCAAGGGTCTGAGGGGGCGGATTGATGGCAGATACACGCCTCCCTAGAGCATCCCAAACGTGCTCGATAGGATTCAAGTCCGGGGATCGAGCTGGCCACTCCATGCGAGTAATTGTTTCCTGTTGAAGATAATCATCAACAATGCGAGCTCTGTGTGGTCTTGCATTATCGTCCTGTAACAGGAAGCAATCACCAATTGCCCCGGCATATGGGCGCACATAAGCATCAAGGATGTTGTCTCGATAAACCTGAGCATTCACGGTTCCCCTTGGAAAGACATGGAGGTATGTGCGCCCTCCTAAGGATATGCCTCCCCAAACACAGACACTGCCTCTTCCGTATGCATCTCTTTCACGGATGTTTGATGGATGATAACGGGTCCCAGGTTCTCTCCATATCAAATAACGTCTACTGTCACTTTCTAGACTAAACCTGGACTCATCCGTAAAGAGAACAGGCCTCCATTGATCTGACGTCCAGTGGACATGTTGTCGGGCCCACTGCAAACGGTCTCTCCTATGGCGTGATGTGAGCGGCACGCAAATGGCTGGTCGTCTCGCATACAGACCACCTTCGTGGAGCCTTCTGCGCACAGTTGACGTTGACACCAACCTTCCGGTGGCTGCAGCAAGAGAGGATCTAAGATGTGTCGGAGTAGCGGTTCTATTCCTGCGTGCACTTAATGTCAAATATCGGTCATCGGCACTGGTCGTAACAGTTGGCCGTCCTTGACTGAACCTCCTAGATGCCGAATCTGTGGTTTGAAATTGCCTCCAAAGTCTATGAACCACAGATGGACTCACATTTAGCCATCTGGCCACTTCTGATTGACTCTGCCCTGCCTCTAGTCTCCCGATGGCTCTCCATCGTAGTTCTTCAGGCAAATGATGCCTAGAGGTCATTATTACGAATTGGCTATCTCAGATTTTCAATGTCGCAATCACAGTAAAATTTGTGTGCTTTCTCTCAAACTTGGACTTTTATGCTCCAGGCAGATGACGTAAGCCGAGTGCAGCGCCACTAATTTGCATATTGCAATTTTACTCAGCTACTCTTAGTGGACAACATATGCAAATTTTGCACGGTTTGGCTTACTTTTGAAAGAGTTATCGCTATTTTTGTGATTTTTCCTTAATTTATGATAACCAGTGTATAAGGCATCTTTATTATCTATCTCAGATTCAAAAGTTATGGAATGAAACTTCAGATTTTCTAAAACAGTTATGCTATATTGTTATGCGCCACTTGGGTATAGACACGTAATATTTCAACATTGATTTTATTTATAACAGAGTTGACGTGCGATTAAATAAACTGAGTATCAGCAATGATAGATATTTTCCTTTTTAATCACCACACAATATATATGCTAATGTAATTTTTGGCGTAAAAGTGGTATCGAAATTTTAAACCAAGCAAATAGCAGTTTAATAAGAGCTTGCGTAATTTTCTTACTTGAAAAACAAAATTAAAAAAAAAATAAAGCTATTATAAACAAACATTTAATTTATTTATGTTTGAAAATATTACGAACAAGAATCGTTTTAATACGCATGCATTTTAAGAAGTTTTTTATTCCAATGTAGTTGAGTTAGGACACACCTGTACCAACTCTCAAACGTTCGTATCGTAAGTCAAGGACAAGTTTCTGTTTTCTCAACTTAGCGTGAAGCAGAATGCATACAAGAATACAAAAGTTAATCACGTTTCCAGGAAATGGAACAAGATATAGAATGTGCATTCACGAGCAAGGCAATATAATAAACACAAATGTTAGATATCCAGGTCCGATACCAGGTTTTGGAGGTCTTGAAGGTTCCGTAGTTCAAGCTATAGCCGAGAACTTAGGAGTGGAATTCGATTATTTCGTTCCTGACGATGATGGTTTTGGTGTCAGGTTAGAAGATGGCTCGTGAACAGGCTGTCCAGGCATGATGCAAAAGAGCGAAACCGACGTTGCAATGGGCGCAATGCTTCATAATTATTGGAGTAATCTCTTCTCTTACAATACGGTTTCATATAGGACGGAGTATTGTCGCTTCATCACGAAGTTGCCAAATCCAATAACAAAACCTGATGTGATGATCAAAATTTTTGACATCTACTTGTGGATAGCTATTCTGATTTTTATTATGATCACAACCTTTGCTTCCTATTGGATACATAAAAGAAAATACTCAATTATTGATTTATGTTTCAGCAGAGTAGGAGAACTATTATTGCAAGAGCCTGCTATAAAGATCGAGAAAGTATGTTCACAAGAATTGTTATGCTTGTTTTGGAATATAGGTGCGCTGTTTCTCGCATTAGCATATATGGCAGTAATCCTTGGTACTATGATGATGCCCAGGCGACCACCATCACTTGATACAGATGAGAAGTTACTAGAAGCTGTAAAAGCTGGGAAATATAAGGCGGCGGCGGATGCAAATTTGAGGATTTACATAGAAAATTTGAGACAAAGTCCTCTCTCCAGATATAATCAGCTCGCAGACATCATACAAGAAAATAACTGGATTTTACTTATAAACGTTCATACTTTGTCCTCTTTGCTGAAAACTGACTATGCAGTCACAATGGCAGTCGCTTCTAGAAAACTTTATGCTTCTCCAGACATTGAGATTGTCGTTTCTAAAGATTATATTTACCTGGCTAATCTTTGCTCTCTCTTAGCTAAAAGTTTTCCACTTAGGAAAGAGTTTGACAAGATTTTAACTAGATTGGTGGAACATGGTATTTATGAAAAAGACTTAGATCTTATAATATTTAAGTTTCGTTTACAACATCATCTAAATTTTGCTAAAGATGATGAAAAAATTAGGGCTCTTAATTTGATTGATCTTGAAGGAGCGTTTATGTTGTTGGGTGTCGGATATAGCATTTCTACTATCGTACTGATTTATGAAATTCTTAAGTTTAAAATTACTGAACGACATAAGAAACCCCTCTTTAGAAATGAGCAAAAAGAATCTGTAACTGTTTCCCATAATTATGATTTTGAGAAAATCATTGAATTCAATGATTCAAATGAAGGATAATTCCACCTGTTTCACGCACAGAATATTAATTTCCAATTGTGCTCGTCGTCTTAACATAATATGAGGTTTGTTTTGAATATTTTTATCAACAGTTATACTTATTACTTTGCTTAGTGAAAACAATCTGAAGCGTATCTTTGAATACGAGCGAACTGAACCACAAATTATATCATATAACAATGACTTATTAAATCACTGAATTCTATAATACAAATTGAAGGATAATTCTACCTGCATCAAGCACTGCCTGCATCATTACTTCTACTTTATGGTCATTATTCTATCGGTTAAACACCTATTTACGTTATTGTAACATATGTTACGCTTTCTTCTTTAATTAGGGAACAGTGGCTTTAAAAGCAATGAAATTAGCAATTTGTATCATAAATTTTTTTACTCAACAATGACACTATGAAAACACTACATTCAATGCTACAAAATGAAGGTCTTGTATCAAATCACTGAATGCTTTTCGTTCACGATGTTTTTAATTTTCACGTTAAATTTAAGAACTGATTTATATCCTTTAAATATCTGCTATAATTATTACTCATCTCAGTACGGGAAATCACAAACTATTCCACACAATATTGTCATCGATAAAACACTGAATTTAGTTATACAAAATGAAGGATAATTTTATCTGCATCAAGCATTGAATATTTCTCACAAATTGTTCTCGACATTTTATGATTATACCTTAACACCTATTTGAATTCTCCTACCATCTGTTATTTTTATTTCTTGATAAGTGAAATAATTCAGAAATGAGGTTTGCAGAACAAACTCAAAGGTACCAAGGAATCACTCCACCTGAATAACAATGACTTTGAATGCAGGTACTAAATTCACTTGTACAAAAGAAAACTTACTAAACCTGTATTAAGCACTGAATATTCCTTTATTATTTGTACTCTTTATTCCATAAATGTGATTTCTACTTGCATTGCTTTAAATTCTGTTAAATTCAGTTTCCGTAAATTAAGTTAGTTCAGTAAGCTAAGTTCAGTTTCGAGATTCCTAACAACTTGTTTCTGCGTCAATGATTTAAAAATTAATAGTTCTTAAATTAAAATTTAAATACACCAGCCTGTCTGGTCAAACTCTTCCTAATTAATTAGCAAATGCAAACAAAAGTTTTTTTCACTCATTAAATTGCAAAAAACTGTTTTCTTTGCAGCAAATATGCTTTAATATCAAAATTTTTTCTTTTCCCTTATTTTCTAGTTTTTCTAAATGTTAAGCATTTGTAGGCCACTCTCTGTTGTAACTGTTGGTTGAACTTGTAAGTATTTTTAAAAATTAAGCTGTACTTATAAGGCATGTGTTGTTTCTTGTGTGTGTGTGAAATAACGTTAAAAATGAGGGCTACAGGTGTGAGAAGGAATACTTATAAAAAGCGCATTCTGGGAGTTCTTGCTGTCACGGAGAGAAGGATAAATGTAATGTAATAATAAGCATTAAAGGAGAGAATTTGTTTTTAGCTTTTGTACGAGAAGAAAAATTTTTAATTCTTTTGAAGCATTCGAAAATATTACTTAATTCTTTTTTATTACTTACAGTAGCTTATATGATAAAAAAAATAGTGCGTGGAGTCCCTCCGCGCGGAAGAAGTTAAACTTCGCAACCTGCGACGTTAATTGTAGAAGAATCAGCAGTCGTAGAAGGATCACTAGTTCTATTCAACGACTTCTTTTTCTTGCTCCTCTCGCTTCCGTGCTCTGTAATCACGGTAATATTGTGCATTTTTTCCTCGTGGACTTCTTGAACCAGTGGATGTGCTTGTGGTTGCCTCATCGTCTCGCCCTGGAAAATGTATTTGTATTAATAATGTATGTGAATGCGTCATAATGTAATTTCAGAAGAGAAACAATCAATTGATATTCACAAGAGATGTACCTTGACATAACCTTTAATCCGTCGCATTGTCTGTGGGATTGTTTTCATTCATTTTTTGCAATTGTTATCCACTAAATTTGAAAATAAAAAATACTACCGTATTAAATTATATGTATATCAAAACAAACTAAAAAAAAATATTGAGTATTGAGGATTCAGTATAGTTAAGTGCGGCGAGCTCTCTGCTTATCACTTATAGCTCTGAGCTAATGGCTAAAAAAATATTTATAGAAAAACAATACTTTTATGACTTTTATTATTTTTATGCTAGTGAGAACCAAAACAATATGGAAATGAATGAGGGAAAACTGGATCCTACCACGTGATTTCTCAGCCATTAAAAATTTAGCGTTAAACGTTTTACGCAACCTTGCTGGAAGTCGCATAAGAAGTATAACTTCAAAATTAAGAGCTATGGTGATTTAACTTAGCTCACAAGGGACAAATGCCCGATATTGCAATGATTTAAAAAATACCTTTCTAAATAAAGTGGTAGGGTATTTACGTTTTGAAAAATTGTTTCATTTTGTTAAGCTTAACTACTACGGAAGGTTTGAATTAGCATGATGGTAAAATATTTTAAGATCAATCTATGCAACAACACTAAAAGACAGAGGATTTGAAGGTGAGCAAATTTCTCTTTCTTTGTAGTATTTAGTCCAAAAATAATATCGGGCGAATCTATCTTTGGATTTCGTTACGCCAAGGTTTCCGGAAGTACTTTCATTTCATAACTTTAAAAGTCGACTTCTTAATTTCCCAGGTATAACTAGAAGTTCTTTTATTTCCCATGACCCTCCTTCTTTGCATTTAAAAAGTTTTCTTTCACCCTGATGATGATGTTTATTATTTTGATTCTGAATACCTTCTTCTATAGTTGGAAATATTTCAGCCATTTCTGAACTAACGGCATCCGTTACCGAAGCGGGCTCATCATCATTTTCATCTACATTAAATTCTTGACTTTAATTATTAAGTTCATTTGAGTTTTCGGTATCTTGTGAATTTTGTTGCACAAATTCTTCATTTTCAGATTTTAAACGAGTTTAAAGTCTGATATTAACTGCGTTAAACTCTAAAATTTGTATTGGCGTTATTAGTAGATGTGGCAATCTAGCAGCCGCTCTATTCCCAATACAACATTTATCCAACTAACTTTTAACCACAGCAGCTTTGGTTACAATGTCGCCAAACTGTCAAGAAGTCGAAACCTTTGGTAATAGCAAACAAGTTGGGCCCTCATCTAATAGTTGTTGTTGCCACGTAATATTATATATACAGATATTATCTGAAGCCACAGATTTCCGGCATGCAACATCAATATTTGCACCTGAATCACAAAGTACTGGAGTTCTAAATCCATTTACTTCCGCTATAAGGATGTACGGATTGAATAATTGGTCTTTTCCCACGATTTTATTGCTTTCAGCGGGGGGCTTTTGGTACTTAAGTTTCGGACACTGAGGTCGAATGTGATTAGTAGATCCACATTCAAAGCATTGATTAGGCTTACCTGAATCAAATTGTTCATAATTCTCTTGCTTGTACTCCCGTTTCTTCATTTCGGCCATTCTTCGCTGCCTATGAATTTTTCCGTGTGGTATGTTCTTATCATCACTTGGGTCTTTGATTTTCATAATTTACTTGCGAATCAACTCGCTTCTGACTTTCACGTACTTTCTAGTTTTTTTCAAGAATTTCCGCCAGCTTTTTTAGATGAGGTTATTTCTGACCGAAAATCTATAAAACACATTTCATTGGAAACTCTTCGTTTCGTTAAGCGGTACCCATATCTAGCAAGGTATCAAAATATTTTAATTCTAATCCCTTGAACCCCTTCATTTAGGTAGTTCTTTAATTTAAAAAAATCTTATTAACTATGATCAAATTTTTTTTGCAAGATTTTGATCCTGTGCAAATTTTGATCTTAAGGATTATGGGTGTAAGTGAATGAAGTTTCTCTGATGACAAACTCGATGTGTCAATCACCAAGCAATTTCTGGACGAGCTGTAAGATCTTTTGATAGCTTTTTGGGAAGAGCCACAGAGCTTCAGAAAAAAAATATCCGTCCAAACAGTTCCTGGCAAAAAACTAATGATCTCATTTGCTTAAATCATTAGTTACAGCACTAATCAGGATCGCAATCGAGCAAAATACCAAGATGAAAATTCTACTGGTGTAACTGGGATGATCTCAATAATAGGATTTTAGGCCTCGCAGAGCCGTTTTAGTTTTTTTACAAGGATTTATAAAATTACTTGTTATATATCATCATGATTTAAACAAGAGAAAGAAAAATAAAAAGAATCAAAACATGAACTAATTTGGATGTTCGTTATAAAATGGAATAAACTTGACAATGGTAAGGGACTTTAAAACCATTAAATTGATCAGGGCTCGTTACCGGAGAGCTTAAAATATCTTATAACACACCCACCCACACTCTCATGTATATTTATACTATATATATACTATATAGTATATTGTACGGAATCTAATGATTTTTACTAGAATTGAGTTCTTTTGCTAAAGACTTTGATACTGATTGGATTGTATCCTGATCAATTGTAAATTAGAAGCAAATGATAACCAATGAAAGTAATGCAATGATAATTCTGTCTTCCATATTAATTAAAACTCTGTCTTTAGGCTTGTTATTGGTCCATTTATCAAAATTTGAATAAACCACTCGAATTAAAGACGGAATCAGTATCGTAAATCGTTTCTAATTATTGCTCATGGGAGATCTTAATTAATAGAGCAAACGTAAGAAATATTGACACTTATCTATAAAGACTTAAGAAAGATTTTCTACCAATTTATCTAATAGAGTTCTAGCTAAAGGCTTTTAACAATTGAACGAGCCTTAAAATTAAAGATCTTTGAATTCTTTCCTGAAGCCAATTCACTGAAGTAGTTTGCCATTTTGCATACTGTTATATTGGTTTTATCTTGAATTAAATTTTTATTGTGGTATTTTCACGTCGTTACTGCAGATGCCAGTGCTGCCTCCTGCAATAATACTAATTTAACTTCAAATATTTACTTTAGACTATTTTCTTGGTGACTTGTAATAATACATCTAGTATTATTACAAGTTGCATCAGTATTTATAATTTTCTTTAGCAATATAAATTCTAAAGACATTTTTGTAGTTTATTCCTTGCTGCTTAAAGCTATGTTTTGGTATGACAGGTTGTCAACACTCAGAAAAACTACATTATTGTAATGGAGTTTTTCATAAGAGATGGTAGTTGGATTAACTAATTTTCAATCTTCAAAAAACTTGAAGATTTAATTTCACTTAGAGAAGGTCTTTCTGTTACCTTCTATAATGTTGAATAACCACGGTATCGATTATCTGATGACTTGCTTAAGGACGTACTTATTCATGCTAAAATTCTTTACTGTTGTATGAATCGTTGTATTTCATCAGATGGATTTCAGAAGTTTCTTGCTTCAATATAGTATTAATTGTTGTATGAATTGTTGTATTTCATCAGATGGATTTCAGAAGTTTCTTGTTTCATTATACGAACTATTGTTTTTTGTGGCTAATTATTGTTCATTTTTCTTAGGGTTCCTCGCAAGTATATTTTAGAGATTTTTTTACCAGTGCAGTTATGGCGATTAAACCCTCACTCACTAAGACTTTTGTTAATATTTTCAAATAATATTTTTGCATATTTTATGCATTTGGTTTATACTCAGATATAATGTATTTGATTTACAATTTTATAGCATGTACAGTCATTTATCTTTTTTATTAAATACTATCGTAAAAGATGTTTGAGCCAGTAAAAGTTTCACTCGAGCAAGCATATTGTCGACTATCGTGTATAGCAGGGAATTTAAAAAAAATTAAGATATTTTGAGCTTTGGTAAAACACATAATCTCAGGGACGTTTTTTCCAAAATTTTAAAGATACTCTGCAAATTTATTACTTATTATTATGCATGTAATAAAAACAGTATATAACATTTGCTACAATACAATAAAATCTACAATACAATAAAAAAACAATAAATTCAAAATGTTCAAAGATATTTAAATATTTCAAATCCACAATTTCAACAGATTTTATTTCTAATCATTAATTTTTATTTTTAATAATGATTTTTAACTATCAGGCAAGCAATAAAAAATCTATTTCCATTGCTTGCATAATACTTTAATGTGATTTAAATTTGAATAAAAATATAACTCATAAAACTATGAATTAAAATATAATAATCTGGTCACATTTTTAAAAATATCTTAAACAATTAATAAAAATATATGGAAAGAATGATATTTCAATAGAAATCTAAAATTATTGTCCCAAAAATGAAAGATAAACAAAGTCTTTTTTAAATGTCATATTTATTAATTATAATATACTATCTGAGCATTATATGCGACAAAATAATTCATGTTAGTCAAATCATTTTCTCTCCCTAAATAATGAAAGACGTGGTGAAATGCAAATACCTCGTGAATTATAGAGTCAATTTATTTCACATGTTAAACACACCCTTCTAAATCTCTCAATTTGTATTTGAAGTACTTAACCGCACCACTTCTACTACTGCAATATTCATTAGGTGAAGAGGATTCGTTAGGCGACATTACTGTCAATACTATAAGCAAGATTTATTGTTAGAACCTGTCAGATTTGATGGTATGCCCTTACGTAGAAGGAGAGTCTTAAATTATTCAGTATGGTATCTTATGTATATATCTAAGGTGTGTTTAGCGAATTTTAAAACTGTTAATTAGTGATATGTTATACAAATTTAAAAATAATTGTGTCTCTGATTAGATAATGCATGTGCAGTAATCAATCTTTCAATATTTTGTACTTTCAATAAACATATTCTGGGTTTAACTTTCCTCAAATGGGGCGTTTTATAGAAAGTTTATACCTCAAAATTTCCGTATGAACATAGCTGTTTAATAAATAGCATTTGATTCCGCATTTTAAAATATTACGTTAAAAATGTAACTATTAAATCATTATTATTCGTAACGTAACAAAAAAGTGAGTTTTCAAATTTATTGAGTGCACACCTTCTCTAAGAATTCTTAATGTCAAAAATTTTAGTTCATTGTTTGAAAATGAAAGAGAATATTTTATCTCCATTTTGAGTTTAAGTAACTCACATTTAGAGTTATATCCAGTGTTTCAAAAGAGATTTATGTTCAGTTTCTTAAACTCACTTCTATAGCTTTATCTATTTTTTCAAATCTACATAGTTTCACTAAATACATATTTAGGAGTATGACTGAAATTAAACCTACTTCAATGGTATCTTTTTATAGAGCAAGCAATCTCTAATTCATTCGCAAAATTGCTGTTGAAAATTCTCTATCCGATGCATTTTCAAAAACAGCAGTTCTCGGTACTTTGAACCATAGTAGAGAGCTTTTACATCCGGATTAACAAATTTTGTTCCTTTAATTTAAATACATTATCACTGTGAAGCCTGTAACCGACCAGCAATTTCTTCAGGCTTGTGCAGCGGGAATCTAGTTATGCAGAAGGAAAACATTTTTTACTGGGAAAAATCTTTTAACAATTCTCAAATTTTCTGTAACACTTTTAAAATGTTAAATAAAAGCAAAAAAAAAGCAATGCGAATGAAGTCTTTAATTTATCAAATGAATGATTGAAGATTATGTTAGATTTATGATGGATTATATTTTGTTATAAATTATGGAGGTCAATATTATAATAATTGCGTTATCTAATTTCTATCAACTTAGTGCTGTTATTTAAATAAACCATACAAGAAATCACAGTGTAATAGCACAACAGATTGTAAGTTCTATTACCATTCTGCATTGTAAAAAGGCATTGTCATCAAAGTCTTAAATTTACTAGATGAATTACACGTTCTGAAGAATAGTCTAGTAGTTTTGCCATTATTCTTAAATATATGGTGGCGTGAAAAAATTTTATTCAGTTAAGTTTACTTTTCACTGTTGTGTTTTTGCAAATGTCTGGATAATATTAACCATAGTTTTTCACGGGAAAAAACCATTTTGCTTGGTGAAAATAAATAAAAAATTAAATTACCATATTGTACGGTAATAACATTCTAAGCATGCTGGTAAAAAAACATAATTCTGGTAATAACAGTATTACTTGAATCGAAATCAATTGCTTGAATTGAAAAAAATATCGAATGGATATTTTTTTCTTGCTTTGAACTCGCTGTGCATATTTATACACACCTTGATAATTTCAAATTTCTTATAATTTTTGTGCCCAAAGTAAAATGTAATGTAATATTTAACACCAATAAGAGCTGCGCTTGTGATATTTATAATGTTATAAACACCTGCAATTAATTATGAGTTAGCACAAGAAATACAACACTTTTATTTTCAGTACTTTTTCCTTAGTACAAGCATAAAAATTTCCCTTTATTTAAACTGTTCGTGAAAATACTAGATTTTTCCTAGAAAGGTTTTGCTTTTTTTCTACTGAAAAAAAAGAACAATTGAAACGAGCACTAACAATTCCACCAATACATTGTTCTGTTGCATTGAAAAAGAATCATTGTATACTAAAAGAAAGTTGGTATTCTTAACGTTTTCTATTTCCGACGGAATTCTTTAGTGACCGTAACCTGTATTTATAGCACACTTGCTTCTCTTAAAGTTTAAATACTGAATATTCTCAATGTACTCAAATGTTTTAGATACTGGTTGTTTAAATAACATGCATAGTCTATAATTATTTGATAAAGAAAATCTGACGAATTGTTGCATTTCCCTTGTCGTCAATATGATGTATAAAGTTTTTTGAAGTATAATGGAAAGGATATTGTGTGCGATGTTTTGTTTTACGCTTTGTTTGTGCAACTACGAAAAGAAATGGAAAATTATTGAGGTCCAAACGATATTAAAAAAGAACATGTGAAACGTCATTTAAGTATTTTAAGAAGGAAAAAAATTAGCACAGAGTGATAATTTTAAGGAACTTATCCATATGGGCATAAAATTTACTTAAAACAAAGAATTAAGAAATGTGAAAAGTAAAGCTCTTTTAGACTTAAATGTAAAACGAGTTCTTTTTGTGGAATTCATGAGCCCTGCAGGAAAAGTAACTACGATGAGTAAAAGGAAAAAGAACTTTGTTATAGGGAGTTTGGCTGCTTTTTTTCCGACTCCAATCCCCTCAGGGAAAAATGACTGATCAATCAAAATATTAGAAAAATACTGATAAAAAAACTCAAAATATTGGAGTAGATTGAGATTTATCCTTTAGGAACCGCAACTCTACAATTTAACAGAGAAAATAGTTCCAAATAAAAATTAAGATTTAACAAGTTTTAATAACTGCTCATAAGCGGGAGGTAAATAGTAAATATCTTACAATTTGTAATGTAAAAATGCAAAAAAAAAATTATAATAAATAAATAAACACGGAGGGAAATAAAAAGGACACATTTTTAAAGAGAAGAAGAAAAAATGTAAAATAAGTAAAATTTCAGAAATATATTTTTTTTAATTTTCTTATTTTAAATCAACCAAATTTAGAAAAAAAAATAAAAAGATATAATCTTGTCATTAGCTTACGGAATTATATCAACAAAAATAATGCTTTATAATTCTGTATTAATGTAGTCAAAGCAAAATATATCAATACAGCAGCGTGAGGAGCACCAAATGAAGAAAAATATAAACCAATTCGAAAATAGAGGCTTAACAAGTAAAATAACCCAAAATTTAAGAAAAATGCGAAACACGAATAGGAGCTTACAAGAACATATAAATCGCGATGGCAGAACGGATGTCAAGTACTTACTAATGTCTTTCAAAAATGATTTATAAATGCTCGTATTTTCGTAGCTAAGTCACCAGATTTCAAAATATGAAATTAAAGCGTAAACAGAGGTTAGTGAGATAGATTTCTAAAGCGCGTTCTTACTGAAGTAAAGAGCCGCGTTTGATTTGTCCGTTACCTTGGATTGGTCCGATAAGTGGATTTGCGGAAGATAATAATATAATATACTGGATAATTCAAAGTTTATAATTAATAAGAAATCAAATTTTAGATGCAACATTTCAGTTCGATAATTTTTACAGATATAATTAAAATCTTTTAAACACTATTAGAGCAGGTTCTGGGTTAGTTATAAATCCTTAGCCACGGATTAGCCCGAATCAGATTTGCACATGGCAAAAGTATTAGCCAAAATAACCAGAAGAGCTTTGTGAAAATTTATAATTGTTTATTAATTTTAATAGACAATTAACTCAATGATTTTGATTACACTGTTTAATTGATTTTAATTACATTTGTTGGATATACAATGTTTTGAATAAAATTTTGGAAAACATGTCTTTTAGATAAATAAATGCATTTGTTGCATATACATTGTTTTGAATAAAATTTTGGAAAGTATGTCTTTTAGATGAATAAATACATTTGTTGGATATACTTTGTTTTGAATAAAATTTTGGAAAGTGTGTCTTTTAGATCAATAAATACAATTCTTATGTGTACATTGTTTTGAATAAAATTTTGGAAAGCATTTCTTTTAGATAAATAAATACATTTGATATGTATACATTGTTTTGACTAAAATTTTGGAGAGCAAGTCTTTTTGATAAATAAATACATTTGTTGGACATAAATTGTTTTGAATAAAATTTTGGAAAGTATGTCTTTTAGATAAATAAATGCATTTGTTAAGTATACATTGTTTTAAGTAAAAATTTGGAAAGTATGTCTTTTCGATAAATAATTACATTTGTTATGCATACATTGTTTTGAATAAAATTTTGGAAAGCATGTCTTTTTGATAAATAAATATCACCAGATAATTTCTTCTTTTTTATTACTTTAGTGCAAAATATTAAAATTAATATTAATTACAAAACAGCACTAGTTCTTTGGGATAAATATTATGTAACAAAATTAAATAATTTTGAAAAAGAAAGACAATTAATTCATCGTTAAATTTAAGAACAAGTTTGATGTTTAGACTATTATTGTTTTTCATAAAATTGTCAAAATAAGTTAGCCAGAAATGATGAAATATTATATACTTGTGGTATTCCAGTCAACGTGAATAATTTTTTTTTCCATAATAAAGAAAATTATAAAAAAGACACAGATTAATCAGACTTTCCCAGTAATCCACTTCACAATCAAGGATACTTTGTATTCATTGTTAATAAGTTAAAAGAACATCTCATATTTTAAAAAGTGGAATGCGATTAGAGAAATCTTGGAAACCAAAGGCTGCAATATGTTTAAAATTGTTTTGTTTAACACAATCTAAAATAGGTTGATAAATGGTAATAATCCACGAAATTTTTTTTTAAATAATATTGTTAATAATTTTATTTAAGTAGTTAGAGAAAATAGTGCCAGGCAAAGTAAAATAAGTATTAAAATCACAAATGATTTTTCGAAATTTAATAAGAATTTTATGAAATTTTGGACTGATTGTTAAGTATGGTATTTGCACATTTTTAATTTTAACCTCTTATAGAAAGTATAGTTATTATATTATTCTTTAAATTGAAATTTGTACTATTCATGAGTTCTTTATTTAAAAGTTCAACATATTTTTTTTTTGCATAAGATGGCATAGTTGTTGTTAGCTATGCCAACACTATTAGAAATTTCTCGTAAAAAATAGTTAAATCCCAATTTATGTAATTTTTATTTTACCATATTCAAACAAAACAGTCAAATAACCAAAAAATATGATGGTAATCGAACTGTTAACTGTGAGAAAAACCATTTATTAACTGCTTTCACTTAATATGGTTAAACAAGCAGATTTTTATCGCACCAACTAAGCTCACATAAAGAAGCCACTTAGTAGTTCTTTGCAATAGAGTACATATTACAGCCTAGAGGGCTAATCAGTAAGTCTCATACCGACAGAACTGGAGTTCGAACCCCACCGTTGACACCACTATATTTCCTCCAGTCTCTTCAACACAAGAGTTTCCAGTGCTCTGCACTCTACAATGCCGATTTTCAACGAAAGGCCTAGCTCCTGTATTCAATAAAGATTTTTTACGCTTTTGAAACCATACTAGTTGTAAATGGTTAAAAAATCGTACAGCTTCGTATTCATTGTCTTATAACCATACTAGTAATAAATGGTTTCAAAACAATTATAAAAAATGTTCGCTGTCGTATAATTTGCTTTTGATCGGACTGACAAACGATAAAGTTTTTAAAGTAATGCCGCCCATCGTTTTATTTTGTATTTTTCTTGAATTTATGTGATTTTTATATTGTATTGATATATTTTGCTCAGGCTATATTAATACAGCATAGAAAATCATTATGTTTTCGGATATAATCGTGTGAGCTTATGATATTAATTTTGGTTGATTTTTAACATTTGTTAATTTTCTTTTCAATTTGAATTGTTGCATTTTTATTTCATATATAAATATATATATATATANTGCGAATTTCATTTGATTCTGATGATTCCTTCATGGTGTTGCATTTTCTACAAACAGCAGTTTATATATAAGCTTGTTTACGTTGGCATTCTTGCTTTCATGCAAGGTTCAATACTTAAAAAAAAAAGGTTATTTGTTGGTATTTTAATATCATTTTGTTTTATTACAGCAAAATGAGAAATAAAAACAAAATGCCGTTCTTTCAAATGTATTTTTAAAAAAAATAATAAATCAATAATTTAAATAGTTATAAATAAAAAAGATAATTTAAATAAATTAAAAATTAAAAGCATTTTTTTATTTTAATCATTACCAAAAAGCTCATATAAGTTTCGAATTTCATCTGTACTACTTTCTCCTTTTTAATTAAAACTGATAATTTTTTTATTTCAATTAGTTTCTTATAAGTTCACGTGAGAATATCCCGAGTCTTTAATTTCTAGTATAAATTAAAATTAGTTCGATTTTAAGGATTTAATAAAAAACACGAAAAACTAAAGAACAAAGTTGGACACAAATTAATTCTTCTTGCTCTTTAATAAAGGGCATGAATAAATCTACTAATTGATAATTTTTTAAATTTGATATTTTTTTAATTGACTGCAATATCTGATTTCAGAACATTAATTAAATTTTATTTCCTAATTTAATATCTCTCAGTGCAAAAAATAACGATTTTTACTTCAGTAGATAATTAATCGAGAAAGAAATTAAAAACAAGTGTTTTAAAACAGTAAAATGTTTTCGGCTTTAAATCAAATTTTAATTCTTTATACTACATTAAAATCTTTATTCTTTTAGAAATATATGTTATCAAATACATATAGATGTAAAAAGTGGCTTATATTATTTATAACAATATTATTAATATTATTGTTGTTACTATTGTTAGGTATATATCGCGATAACATGTCAGCTTCAAAATTTAAGATGCCCTTTGTGTATATTTTATTATAATCATACTTACTTAATTGTAAAGACCAGCAGAACAGTTTTCCTTTCTAATTTTTACATTTGTTAACCAAACCAAATCCATGGTCAGTATGTATGGTGAATTTATTGCCAAATAAATAATGATGAAATTTGTTTATTACATTAACAATAGCAAGACATTCCAATTCTGACATAGCATATTTTTTTCATAGACTCTCAGAGAACGAGAATGGAATGTTGTCGGATGTTAGATATCTGAAACATCCGGCTGTTTAAAAATTGCTCCAACACCACTTTGACTTGCGTCAACAAAAATTTGACATTGTAACTTAAGATTAAATATTTTCAAAACATGTTTACAAATGAAAGCATTTTTCAAAATTTTTAATGCTTCTTGGCATTTGAGAGTCCAACACCAGGTTGAATCTTTCTTCAAGAAATTATTTAAAGGAGCTCTAAGTTTAGCATAATTGTTTATAAATTTATTTTACGCATTTATTTTACACATTTATTGAACCTAAGGAGCATTGAAGAGATTTAACATTTGTTAGGGGCTTCAAATTTATAATTGCTTCAATGTTGTTAATATCTGAAGTTACTATACCATTGCATATTTCATAACCTAAAAATTGAATTTCAGTTTTCAAAAAAGAACAATTAGAAGCGTTTAGTTTCAGTTTTCAAATCTACATTTTTCAAAAATTGCTTTAAGGTGAATTAAATGTTCTTCAAATCTATTGGAAAAAATTATATCAGCTTCAGAATAACAAGCTGCAAATGAAACTTCATGTTTAGTGAATATTCGGCGTATTTTTCTTTGGAAAACACCATGGATGCTCTTCCACCCAAATATCAACTTAATTTTTCGTATAATCCATTGTTGGTGACAAAAGCAATTTTTTCAGTGTCGTCAGGGTAAATTTAAATTTGCCAATAACCACTCATCATGTCCAGGCAAATAAAATAAACACTATAACCCAATTTATTTATGAGTGAATCTTTAGGGGTAACGGTTCTGCCTCAGATTTAGTTTACAGTCTACCTTTTCTTTGGTCTTTTTTATAAGATAAAATTAATGAGGTCCCCATTAGAAACAATTGTAAGCCATTCAATTGGGGTTTTGGGTTAATTAAGTACTGAAAGTGCTTTAATTTGTGGGGCAATCCTATAGACAAACCCTCAATTATATTCTCATTAATTAGATTTGTTTTTGGACCTAACTCCACCTTTTCGGTGAAATATGAGTTTAGGTTCTTAGATGCGCCATAAAAATTTAAATTTTGAAAATCATTAAAACCACAAAGTGGTAAAAAATAATGCTCTTGTGAAATGTCGATGACTCCTGGAAAAGAATTACAAGTTAAAGAGTTATTAATAAATAATTTCAAAGCTGATCCCTTTATGAATTATTGCTAATTCTTAAACTTCCATTCTTCATTTAATTAAGAATTTCTAGTTTTTTATTTTAATGTTTGAGCCAGGCTGCGAATTAAACACGAATGTCAGACTCAAAGTTAAGTATATCTATTTTATCTTTTGCTTTACTTTGATTAAAACTTAAATTTTGTAAACAAGTATTTAATTTCTTTTCCAAGTTATTGGTATTAGTTTCAACATATTCAAGATTCAATCAAATATTTCAATCAAAATNTTTTCCTGTGCCATCAAGAAAACGAGAAAAAGGTTATATTCACTAATAATAGTAATAAATCTTCGGTGTATTTACCCTATTAGAATAGCTTTAAGTTGAAAAGCGAAAACATATTCAAGATTCAATCAAAATCATCATCTTTTCAAAAAAAAAGTTATATCACATAATAAATATACTAAAAATATTATTTATAATATTTATCGTTCTTTTTTTAATCATCTAAAAATGCTTATTCCCAGCATTAACATTTTTTTCCTAAACGGAGCACACAAATCACACGTATTTTCTTTTGTTTTCTTTTTAATGACTCGTATCTACAATAAAGTAACTCGCACAGAATCTTTCTACTTCCGTTTTCACGCACCTCGTCAATCGAATTAATGACATGATTTCTTTTTTTCCTTTTATTTCTTACAAGTTACAGCACAGTCCACTTGTAAATAGCTATTTCGCTTACATGTTAAGATAAGGGAAAAATTGTTAAATTCCAGTGCTGCAAGATCTTGGCCTTCCACAATGGCGAGAACCAATGGCGTTATAGGGCTTTCTTTTCATTTACTTTATTGCACTGCGTTTCTAAATCTAGAGAAAAAGTTTAATCATTCTTGCCTGGCACCTGATTTTAACGCTGCCAGCTTATCATAACTTCTCCGAGAAGTGGAAATAAGCCGGTTTCAGGCTATAAGTAATTATTATTTATTTTGGCATATACATGCAGAGCTGGCATCCAAGTGACACAAAATCGAAGTGCTCCTCAATAAAAGTTAGGGAAAATTTTAGAAAATAAATCGGTAAAATGTTTCGTTTTAGGGAATAAGGGAAAACCGAGTAATTATAATTGGTCTGTTAAAAAAATCGAGGGAAAAAAGTTCTTTCTCATGGTTAGTAAAAGGAAAACTGTAAAATGTTAATGAACGCATAACTTGAGGCCAAAAATAGATTAAAAGACAGGATGTGAATATTAGAGTGTAAGAAAGAGCGTTTAGTTTTAAATAATAAATTGAGAAAAAGATTTAGATTAAGAAATAACATAAAAAGATTACTGGAAGTTTTTTATGTTACACACACACAAATATATGTATATATGTACATATATACACTCGTTGACAAAAAAATTTGCGCACCAAAAAGGAGTCGTTAAAATGAAACGAAATTTTACATACGTAATGACTACTTTGATATAAGTAAATGATTAGAAAATCAAAAATTATCGCTTTTCTTTGATTTACTAATCATTTACTTACATCAAAGTAGTCATTACGTATGTAAAATTTCGTTTCATTTTGACGAATCCTTCTTGGTGCGCTAATTTTATTGTCAATGAGTGTATGTTTATTCGGAGAAAGTATGTTTTTGAGTCTGATTTTTCAACTTAAAATATTGTTTTAAGTATAAAATATCGTTAAAATTCCCTCAAAAAAAATCGTGTTTTTAATAATTGAAGAATTCTTTAAGGCCATCTAAACTTGATTCAAAAGAGAGATATTTGAGCTTCTCTGAAACATTTTCTTAACATTATTCATTCGTTTGAAATAATGATTTCATCAAGCTTTAAATTGTTTGGTGTAGATTTTCCAAACTCATTTTCTGAGCTCTTTATAAAATATGCACAATGATAATAATTCTAAGGATTTGTAAGAGCTTAGAGAAATAGCTCGTTCTGTGAACTAAATTGAATGCCTTTAAATAATGCGTTATTGGTAGATGTGACTAGTTATTTTGCGAAACAAAGCTTCTCTTGAAAAGTTTTGTATATAATTTGACTAAAGTAATCCATGAAAGAGCGTTATGTGCTTCAGATTTCAGTCTTGTTATTTGATGATATAAGACAGTGTACATAAAGCAGAATCTACCTAAGCGATTAAGCTGATATTATTGTTTAAAATATAAAATTTCTTTGTTTTGAGAATTATTCTTCTTTAGAGAAATGTTTTAAGATAAACACCGCGGCTTCAAAATTATATTTTCCAGAAACGTGAGATTTAAATAAAGCCTGAAAGCGTGATTTTTAATTAAATATGCAGCTTAAGAATAAAACTAATTCAAAAATGTAATAAAATTTTTTTGTAAAAATTCATATAATTTAATTTACTTATTATTNGACTCCCCGTGTAGTAAAGTGACTGATGCACGTTAAATCTGTCGAGTCGCAAAAGTCCTCCATGTTCCCATAACAAATCAATACCTCTGGGGGTACTGGATTGGAGATCGATCGCTCTCTGATTCAGGTCAAAATTACGATCTATAGATGTATGAATGGGTTCGCCCTATACACGGGTGCGGCGTATGGGGTGGCAGAAGTCGAATTCTTGGCCATAGATGGCGCCACTGGAAAACAAGAACAATCGCACCCCCTCTGCCTAAACAGGCAAACGTCAACAACAATACTCTGAGTTAGGAAAAAGGAAAAAAAATAGAAGTAATCAATAAAGGAAGAATGTAAGAGAAACTTCGATATAGCCGGTTAAGAAGGCGCTATGCATCTGGAAAACATTCCATGACAAATTCTGTTTTACCTCCATTAGTTCAGGTAAACTTAATGATGAAGTTTCAAACACCGAAAATGCTTTTTTTCTCAAAATATCAAAAGGCAAATGAATTGTGGTAGGGTTATAGTAGTTCATCAGAATTGGTTTGCCTTTCAGTATTATAAGACAAAAATTTAGCATTTAAAACTTCACAGTTTACCCAGAATTTACCTGAACGCACTTTTTTCTATAGTTTAAGTTGGAGCCGTGATGGATCAAGGGATAAAACTCTTGCCTGCCAATGAGGTGACCCGGGTCAGAATTCCAAAGATGGCTGATCGATACAAATTCCACGCTAATACATAATAAACGAATATACTAAATTAGGAGTATACTATTACGAATATACTAAATTATATTATTATTCAACGAAAACCAAGCTGTATTTAATTCAATCAACTCAACAACATGAGTTCGTAGGAGAAATAAGAAACCTCATGATTGGTGATACTGTTGCTAGAAATAGCAAAATAACATTTTTGAATTGTTTTTTAGACGATTGTAGTGTTTTGTGAGTAGGAGGTAGGTTGAAAAATTCAGAATAACTTGGATAATATATAAATAATTATTACTTGATTAAAATATTTTTTAAATATATATTTTTATTATGTATTTCATGTATTTACGATTCTCTGCTTTAACGAAAACCAAGCGACTGATGTTGAGCTCCACAAAATTTTAACCTCACTGTGTATTAAGTGCAAATCGGGAATCAGAAATGCATGAGCCCCAGATTCATTAATTCCTACTATTTCAAAAGTGTGCATGCGTACTTAATTCAGAACTTACGCATGCGAAATTCAGCAGCGAAATTAATAGCATGCGAAATTACTCAGATAACTGTGAAATATCTCTAATGAAAATACATATTGATTCTTAAATTTACATACACTTAACTATCTCAAGCATTTGTGAAGCATTGTTTATATTTGTGAAACTACAATTTGTTTAATTTTGCTTTGCAAAGTATTTCTTACACCGTCATTAACGTTGCAAAAACGTTCAAGCTTAAACCTGGATAAATTACCAAAAAAATGCTTATTTTCTGCTGGCAAGCTAATCCTACTACTTCAGCAGATAAATGTTGTACTATAGTTCTGTGTTATCACATGTCACTGCGATCTTAGTCCTAAGCTCTATGGATGCCAGCTCTTTGTTGTTTGACAGTTAGCTCTAACTTTGCCATTTTCTTTTTCTTCTCATATTTTCGTAAGGATTTTTTCTTAGAATTTCTTCCCATCCACTGTCAGAGAGATCCAAACAGAATTTTTTTTTATTTCTTTTATGCAGCTAATAAGATGTCTACAAGAGATGCGATGACAAGTACTGTTAGCTATCGTTTGTTATAAAAGTATAGAAAAATGAAGAGCCTCCGAGTAGTTTTATCGGTTCGTTGCTTTTAAAAATATTTCAGAAACACATAGTATAATGCTTTAGTTTCACAGACTGACTGAATTGCTATATTATTTGCTGATATTGTTAGTTTATTTATAAAAATAAAGCTTAAGTAATTTTAAGGAAGAAATGAGTTACGTTGACGTATACATTTTTTAACTAATCAGATTCTATTCTCAGACAAAGGAACAAAATAGTTTTTAATAACAATTTTGTAGGTGAAATTTTTGTATAAGATCAGTAAAGTTTCTTTTTGTAGCTAATAATTTTGGATATAAAATTTGATTACCAATAGATCTTTTGAAATTAGTAATTTTAAAAACTGATGTCATGTTTGTTATTAAAGGTTTTGAGGTTTGATAAATATATAATGAAATGTAACAGTTTTACAGCATGTTTTTTAAAAATTTACAGGCATATATGTTTATTAGAACAACCGTTGAGAAAACCATGAACACTGAAAATTCACATTAATATGTGATTCCTTTGGCGTCAAAATGAATAAGCGTAATCTATACATAATAATAAACGCGGCTGTGTGTGTGTCTGTTTGTCTGTCTGTAATCACAATATATCGCCCCAGAAGCCTCGCCCAGCCACGAAACTCGGCACATAATTGTTTTTTGACATAGTGAAGAAGTATTTTTTTTCTTTTTCTAAAATTTGGATTAGTTTTTTAGCTATCAGTCATTTTGTAAGAAAATCTATGCTTTTTCGTCTTCAAAGAGCCATATTCAAAAAACTATTAAAAAATGCATATACTTTTCACCACTCTTATAAACGTAAGCTAATGTGAACCTTACAATTGAAATATTAATTTTCGACAATTGAAACCAATAATATACGAAGGAATTAATAATTTAATTGTAAGGTTCGCATTAGTTTACATTTATCAAAGTGGAGATAAGTTTAACTTTTGAATTAAAAATGTGGCAACATATTCGATACACAAATGGAACGCTTCGCACTGATATATTTGTCGCTGTTCATCTGGATATGAAGACAAAATTGCAAGACAGGAACACTTCAATTGTCCACAAATCTTCAGATTTCCTGCTATGTTTCAAAAAACTATATTTGTGAAAACGTTTAACGTGGCGGACAGCTGGTCGCCTTAGGCGGCTAGTATATAATAATTAAAAAAATAAAATTTTGTTTCGGTGTCTCTCATACACAGGGATCAAATCTGCCCCATTATGCTAAAAATCGTTCAAAACTTTTAATTTGTCTATTCAAGAGTGATATCTGAAGAAAATAATAATAATTTTTCATATGCCAGGCGTAAATGCTAACGAAACTGCAGGTGATGTAATTTTACTTTTCAAATATTGTTTTTTAAAATAACATCAATAATGTTTGTTAGCTCACAGCTTTAGGTAATCGAAAACCGACTTTAACATGGAGTTTATTATTATCACAGAGAGTTAATTTGTTTCTGATTTTTAATAATAGATAAATACAAATTAAATACACTTTAGACATGTTGTGTTTGCTTCAATGAATAAATTATTCCAAAGGATAAATGGTTTCGTGTGTACGTTTCTTAAATAGATTCCTATTAACCTAAATAATGTAAGATCAAGAGTTAGCAAGCTTAAGAAAAAGTTAGTTAAATATTTCGTGAAAGGTTTTGATAAACTCTGACTGCCATTTGTAGACCTCAATCCATAGCATCATTTTCTGTGCCGAATTAATTTCTCTCTCAAATAAATCATTAGGAAGGAAAAATTAGGAATAATAATTACAACAAATTATTTTACTGTAAAAATATTATTTTAAGAGGTTTTATATTGAATTTTTATTAACATTGTTGTTTTATGTCTTTCAGTTTCCATTGCCGTATGCTAGGCGACTTTGTAAATTAATACCAATTTACAAATTATTTAAGGTGGATTTTTTTTAACTCTATGGCAAAAGTCTCTTAATTGTACTCTACTCAGAATCACGTGGTACGCAAAGCTTTCCACAACAAATTAAACTTTATGACATTATTTTTAAAAAAAATGCAAACTAATTATTATAAAAGGTTTTGCTGACAGAAAGTTTTCTTTAAGAAATTTTTCGGTAGTTTGCTTGACAACTTGAATTTTGCTAATGATCCAAAAATGAAATGAGTTTTGTGAAAAACGAACGGGAGCTAATTATTTAATGGCTGCTTTTTATCATTTGTCATTTTGTGCATAAGTCTTTGTCGACTTCCTTAATTTTATTCAGGAGATAAATAATATTTGTTCAATTTTTCCTTTATCTTTTCGATAATTGCATTCTGTTTAGAAACATATTAAATGTAAATTCATTTCAAAAAGCATGTTCTAAACTCTTAGAATAAATGGAAAAGAGACACTTGCTTTTGTGTTTTAGAATAATTGTTTTTCTCATTTCTTAAAACTGTAACTGGAAATTTTTTGCTCAAAAGTGATTGCAATTTTTTTTCAGTATTAATTATATTTCAATGGGTTTAAATAAAAAAACACTGTAATAAATGGGATTTTAATGTGTTATTAACTTACGTAATGTGGTGCTTATGTTTTATCTTTTTCCTTTGAATTTAATAAAATGTTTGTGTTTCAAAATTTTCATTTTCAATACTTCTTTATCTACCAATTTCGACCATATAATCGATGTTTTGTAATTAATTATTGTTTTGTGTAAACCAACTTTGACTTTTTTTCAAAATCATAAGCAGTAATTAAATAATGGGAATGATTATTTGACTTATTTTACTACTGATTGTAAGTGAATCAGATTGCTTTTTGTGTTGTTTTTAGTCATCTGTTTCCTCGTAAATAAAAATCATTCTTGTTTAAAAATAAAATTGTTTGCTTCTGTTGTAAACAAAAAAAAAATCAAAAAATTCAATCCTTATCAGCTTTTTTTTTTTTTTTTTTTTTTTTTTTTTTTTTTTTNTAGGCAGTGGGGGTGCGATTGTTCCTGTTTTTCAGTGGCGCAATCTATGGCCAGGAATTCGATTTCTGCCACGCCATTCACACAACCACAAACTGTTTATAGGACGGGTCACATTCACACACAAAGGTGAAAGGACATAGAACACACAGAGAGAGAAAGAAACACCCATGCCTTACCCGGGATTCAAACCCAGGACTTTTCTGATACAATGACAGTTCCCTGCCCCCTACACAGACCTGTCGGTATCCTTATTAGTAAATCGTTAATAAACAAGTTGAAAAGAAAATAATGTTTTGCATAACCAAAAACGTTTGGCACATAATTTTTTTTTTGCAAAACAACATTTAGATCCTTGAATGCATGCCAAATGTAAATTATGTTTCATTTTTGCCCCCTTTAAATTTTTCACCTAACTCACAATTGAATTTATAAACAGATTTCATAAATGCACAATTTCATTTCACTAAAAAAGATAAATAAACTTATGCTCAAAATGAATACATATGTTACATAAGTTACAAATGAAATAGCAAAACTAAGAATAAAAAAATAAAATGTAAGTTGCACAACTTTTCTTTCCATATCCCATTACCCATATAAGACCACTAAATCCTTTTGAGCATCCAACTTATAGAAGACGCATTGTTATCTATTGTTGGCGCTTTTCCATTTTGGATCCATAGAACATCAATTCGGTACTAATGGGGCATTTTTCGACATGGAATGATTTAAGAAACGAAAACGAGGAAGAAAATCATTCGAAGATGAAATTGCCTCGTAGCAAGGAATGCCTACAACTATGTATTATTTGGGCTGTTCTGAAATACCAGCTATATGTTCGTGCCTAAAACGATCCCTGCCATTCTTTGGGATTCGATCATATAATACATCTGAATTGTGCTTTGGAAGATTTGAACTTTTTCCAGAGGAAATTTCGGTTCATTTTATGTTATCGGAATTTCTTCAAGGAAAAAAAGATTGAAGAGATTTTTTTAACACCAATTCTATTAGGGTAATAAGTGCACTCTAAAAAGTTTTGGAACAGATTTACTTAAGTAAAAAACTTATCAAACTTAAAATTTGCAGATAAAAACGAGTGTGAAATTTTATTTAACATTTTTAGGTTGCTTTGCTTTTCCATATTCTCATAAACACTTGAATAAAGCTTTTTCTTTTAATGACAACAGGAGTATAAAAAATTGCTTCCTGCATGAATAATTTTATTGAATATTCTATTTCAAGGAATGTTTTATTTTATGAGCAAAGAGTCTAATCGCAATCCTGGTGGATTACAGAAATGGAACCATTCTTAAAATATTACCATCTACAACCAATTTTGATTACATTTCAAACATATTTTTCAAAACAATTTTTATTGCACTTTTCATACTTGTATACAGTTTTCTTTTTTGTATACGAATATTTCTTGTAATATTTTGATACACTTCAACAAAAAGAGTTGAAGTAATAAATTGATCCAAATTACATCTATGCATTATTCTTAACTCTTCCTATGCTGTAACTTGGATCATTGAATTGTTATGTCTTGAATAAACATTCATTTTGAGTTTTTATCTTCCAGACTTGAAAGTTCATTGAAAATGAACATTCTGGCAATTAAAACTTATTTTATTTAAATTTCCTTACATTACACTAAGAAAACAATATGGTCAAAACTACCAGAATATGGTAAATTGTTTCGTGTTTCTGATTCTATGGGAACACCAAAAAGCACGGTAATTTTTACCGAAGTGCTTTGGTAATGACTTGTAGTATAATAAGAAATAATATATGGTTTTATTACAACTCTGTTTGGTAGTAAATGTTGTAAAATTTGGTAACCTTATCATTGCATCTTAGAGCAAGGCATAAAATCTATTTATTCGGTTAAATTTACTTTTCATTTTTGTTTAATAATTGTGGGGTAACGTAAGCTATAATTTTGTTTAATAATTGTGGGGTAACATAAACTGTAATAAACCCAGAATTTCCGGTAAACTGATACAAGGGAATACAAACGGAAAAATCGTGAATGGTTTAAATACGGTATATTTTAGTTCATTACCGGAATTATGAATGCTTTTTTTTGCAGAAATTTCACTATACCATGCAAGTACGGTAATTTTACCAGAATGTCTTTATTCGTGCTAAATTCTATTTATTTAAATTCTAAAAATACTTGTTATAAAACAAACAAATTTCAATAGCCTGGAACTTTATGTTTATTACACGTTTAAAGCAATTTTTTTAAAAAATAATCCCACAAGTACTTAAAGAGGGGACAGTAATATAAATAAATAAGACTTGTTCCATTTTCAAGGCATTTCAAAAATATTTGTTAGTTCTTCCTGAAAACTAAAAGAAAATCAAATAAACGCAAAAATGGAGTTTAACTTAAGTAACAGGAAAGATAAGATTAAAAGACTAATGTACTTATTTTAAGAACCGAAACGAGAAAGAAGTTTTTCCCCGGCACGATAGCTTTCGTTAAGCATTAATGGTCTCCTTTCAAACATAAATAACTTTTTAAAAATAATATTGGTATTTTTTTTATGAAACAAACAATGAAAGAAAAAGAAACATTCCTAAAAATTCAAAAAAGTTTCTTGATGTGATTAATTCTTGGCTCGAAATTAGGAAAGAGAACAATAAAAAATAAATTTTCACGATCTTCAATATGTTCTATTTGAAAAATAAAACAATATTATTTTCTCACGCTTGCAGCTAATAGGAAACAGAAAGTTTTCGTGGAAAAAAAATCTAAATTTAATTTTTTTTTCTCTGCTTTCAGACTTGTTTTGGTAATCAAACTTATTCGATAGTGCATTAGCATTAAGATCTGAATACGGAGCAAAACTAAATTCATTAATAGATTCGTATTTAATGCATCATTGGACTTTAAAGTAATTATTTACTTGATGGATTGAACTTGGAAATCTGCGGAGTTTGATTACAATTTTTTTATTCATCTCTTACTTTTATTAAATTAAAAAAATAGTATTAGAAACTTACTATTTTTTGTTAATACTTCATTTTTGTTTAGTCTCTTGTGACTTTAAATTAAAATGTTCTTTCTTTGTTGAAAAAATAGTTTCACTATGCATTAAGAAGCATGCATAAATTTTTTTTTAACTAAAAATAATTATGAAAGCTTCAATTTAGTCTTTCAAAACCAGTTCAGCCCAGATCACTTTTTTTATTTTAGACTTTTTGTGCCTTCCTCATGATTTTTTTTAACTAAAATTAATTATGAAAGCTACAATTTAGTCTTTCAAAACCAGTTCAGTCCAGATCACTTTTTTTATTTGAGACTTTTTGTACCTTCCTCATGATTTTTTTAAAATTAAATTAATTATGAAAGCTACAATTTAGTCTTTCAAAACCAGTTCAGTCCAGATAAATTTTTTTTATTTGAGACTTTTGTACCTTCCTCGTGATTTTTTTTAAGTAAAACTGATTATGAAAGCTACAATTTAGTCTTTCAAAACCAGTTCAGTCCAGATCACTTTTTTTATTTTAGTCTTTTTGTGCCTTCTTCATGACTTTTTTTAAATAAAAGCCTATTTACACTGCATAAGTTTTAGACCGTGTTGAATTATAACATCCTTCAATTATTTTTCAATCTGAATAGGGTGCTAAGTTGAACCATAATATATTTTCAGCTATATGCAATCTAAATAGGGTGCAAAGTTAAACGGTAATATTAATCAACTATTCTGCAATCTGAATAATGGTGCTAAGTTGAACCACAATATTCAACTATTTTACAATTTGTATACGGTGATAAGTTAAAGCATAATAGTGTTCAATTATTCCGCACTCTGAATACGGAGCTTATTTGAATCATATTGTAGTACTTAAGTTATTATGATTTAGATTTAATGAAAAAAGGGTTTGATTTAACACTGTATTCAGGTTGCAACAAATATGTACCATATTATGCTTCATAAAACCGTCATTATGATTCAGCGTTAAATCTATTTTCTCGAGAATATAATAAAAAATCATAAACTTTATTTAATTCCATATATAATCCAGTTGCTTGTTTTTATAAAGTATACTTACTGATAACTTACACAAGTGCGTTGCAATTCCAAATATACGGATGATAATTTGACAAAAATGCTTCATAATCCGGTGAGGATTATATATTAATGATTTATATTAACGGATGAGGGAATAAGGGACAATCATTTTTTGAACTGCTGTAAGAGTGTTGCGCCAGAGACTGCAAATGTAAATGTCTGCACGCTTTCTTTGTTTTTTAATTTTTGAGTTTATGAGTAGTTTTTTTAATTAGTTTGATTGGAAAATAATACCCTATAGTTCTTACACTTGAAAACAAAAATATGCGTATAAGTACCAAAATGTCAATCTGTATTATAAAAAAATTAACTTCTTTTTGCGAGGTTCAACAAAATAAAAAAATACACTTGTTTTATCCTAGAACAACTTGTATTGTACAATGGATCGATCCAAAGTATATACTGCATAACCAGTTAGCACAAATGCATGCCCATGTTGATTGTGTCATTCACAATATGCAAAATATTTTCTGTTCCTAATGAATCTATCAATTTTTGAAAATTAATAGATTCATTAGGAATTCCATTAAAATATTCCATGGTATTATGTTTATGATTAATTTGATTTTTTTAGCTCCTTCGGGCTGAATGAAAAAGATATTGTATGAATNACGCCATATATATATATATATATATATATATGACATATTCTATCAACTAACAAGCATGAAAGAACTAAAACTGAGTCTTATCCAAGGAGTTACATATAATGGTCCAAACTGCAGCACCATGTATTATCCTGGATATGTTTTCCTCATTAAAAATACCTGAAGTGCTATATAGAATTGTGTTCACTATAAAATTATATAAATCGATAAAATTTTAATGAACTTCCACGCAAAATTTCTGAGTTATTGGTATTATTACTTTCTTCATCAAAAACTTAAAAGTAAGAGACAATATATTTGCCCCTATAAGCCATTTTTTATGCATTGTCAATTTTATAATCCATTAAAATCCTTTCCTAACTTAACTTTAAATCAAATATAATGTCAAATTTAGTTCAAAAACTACCAACTACTCGAGGAAATACTTTGGAAAAAGAAGCAACTTTGCAAAAAAGATAAATTTCTCAAGGGTAAAAATAAATTCTAGTATTCACCACAAGTTTTAGAAACTCAAATGATTCACCTAACGAAGGAACGCCTTAGGAGTTTTAGTCATATTCTATAAGCAGAACATTCCAAGCTCAGCGGTAAGAAAAAAATATTTAAGTCACATTCGCTTTCCTCTGACAGATATAACTATGTATCTTCAAATTGATATGTGAAAATACACTTAAACTTCCAATCAAAATGGCATAAAAATGCCCAACTTGTTAAGTTTGAAATAGGTGATGAAAACTTTCGATAAATATTTTACAACTTTTAACACTTACGTATTTAAGCAGTTATAGCAGATATATTAAGTGTTATATCTGTGTGTTAAAGCATTTCAACCTATTTATAATTGCAAAAGAAGTATATTCAGCTAAACATTGTCAACTACGATTTTTAATTTACAAAATGAAAAGATTAAAAAAAATTTTTACAAAAATCACACTCCAAATACCTGCAAAAATTTCGTGGAATATTCTCAAACCATAATTATTTGAAAAATTCAAACTGAATAGCGGTTCTTAGTACTATTGTATTCACTTATTGGTTTCTTCATGTTAATCACAGCTGAAGCAAATTTTCGAAAAAATTACTTTTCCTTTTGTTACTTTTCTCATTTATTTTTGCACATAAAATGGAGATTTTCTCCGCAAAAGAGGATTAATTATCAAGGAAAGTATTTTTTCCTCATCAAAAGTCTTAATGATTATGTATTTAGGGTCACGACTGTTGTACGTCGCATGATATTCAAAGAAATTAGCAAAGATCTGGCATTTTTCTCTAATTTAATAAAGTATTAGTCAGAAAATTCAATTTTTTTAAAATTTAAAAATACAATAATTTTAATTCAGTGAACATTAACAATTAACATTAACGAACAACATTAATGAACATTAGCACTTTTTAAAAAAAAAATGGCCCGGAAGAAAATGATTACTATTGGCATGATTTGAGAGCAGAACTTCTTCGATCTGCAGATGGGCTCGTTGTATGGTTTGGGGAGCTTTTGTGTATAATGGTAAATGCGATTTCCTGTAAATTTTTGAAAAAAATTATTCTAGTTATAAACAATTATTTACCAACACATTATTCTTTTTGGTCCATATCTTACTTTCTAGAAAAGTTGGACAGCAAATTTTTGGAAGACAATGCGTCATACCATGAGTTCGAATCAAGTAAAATTGGCTTCAGAAAGAAAAGTCAAGGTCCTGAGCTGGCCAAGCAGTAGTCTTGATCTTAAACCTAGAGAACATTTGTGAAATTACTTGTCTAGACAATACAAATAACCGTCATTATGATTTTGCATACGACCTGGAAGAAGCTATCGTGGATGAATGGCACAAATTTCCTGAAACTTAGATTAAATATTTGATTCAATCGATTAAAAATAGAGTCATTGAAGTTATCCAGAAAAATGGCGGATTTATTTTTATAAAAAAAAGGAATTTTAACTGGCGGTCTTATAATAATTTTGTAACAGATATTTCAGGGGGGAAATTCTGATATTGTTGACAAAATATTCATATTTAAATGTAACTCTTGAAAGTTATATGCATTAATTTTATTTTTCATTCACTTAATTTAATTCTGGAAAATGTATATTACCTACAATAAAAATCACATTGATAGCAAAAATATTATTTTAAAATTTGAAACAATCCGTTGCAAATTGTACAAGATATAAGCATTTAAATTAGTCCTTTATACTGCGTATGCGCATAATTTATTTTATAATTTTTTTTGTGAATCATATTTTGTAACTTACGAACAACATTATAGTTATAAACTTATGAGCAACATTATATATAATTAATAAAACATCATATTTATTATTTATATTATTCTACTATTTATATTGTTAACTAGATTTAAACTGTTATCGAATGAAGTTATCTGAGGCTAAATACGCTTACATGGTGTTGATGTCTCTTTGTAGATATCTACAAAGAGACCGCAGGCTCAACTCCTTCAACTCTTATCCCAATAAATAAAATTCTCTATAAGTCTTATATCATCTATCATACATACAAGGTTTTCATTTTCAAAGAAGTGTTTAAATCCTTATGATAAAATCATACAATTACGGTGATGGTTGAAGTGGAAACGAGGTTATTTGTAGTTCAAATATTAAGTGATTACGTGCTATTTTGCTTCTAACCAAAGAGTTTAAGTTTTATCAGTGAAGTAGGACAAACTTCAAATAACCTCGTTACGACGAGAAAATTTGCTTACATCATGCTACTGCTAAAAAGAGACATAATTACGAAAATCTTACATGAAGTGCAAAGTCTTCAGAAATGTAAGGTATTCTAATTACTCCATATTCAGCTAGTTTTGAAGTAGTTAAATACGGTAATAATAAAGAAAAAACTTGAAATCAAATTAAAAGTAGTGATTTTGAACTGCTATGTATGGTGACTGAAGTTTGCTCTCTCTTCCGAAGACTATTTGCTCAAGGTTCAGTAAGTATGAAGAGTACAATTCCTTTATTATACATATTTACTCATCTGAAATATTTACTTAGACAAATGAAGTATTATTCCTTTTGTTTTTTGTTTTCCTTACGGTAAATTGAATGAAATCAAGACCAAGTCCATGGGAGTAATAGTTCAATAGCTGTAAAAGTTTTTACGCTTAAAAAAGTACAGCTTTGTTTTTATGCATACCCACGTGTACTTCAGTCTTAAATTTTTGGCGTGGTACAGTCCGAAATTTTTGAGATGAGAACAGACAAGAAGTAGAAGAATATTTAAGTGCTTAATTTGAAAATACAGATGATTTTAACATAGCAGAAGATTTTTAATTGAATTAGTTTCAAGTTGTTAAGCGTAGAATAAATTTTATACAGAAGAAATAATAAAGCTGACGTGTAAACATTATCGTGCTATGATTTGTTATAATTAAGTGGCATTAGATAGAATGCTTTCAATGGCTACCATTAGAAATAAAGTTTCCTTCTCGTGCTTCTGTATTCAAGTGGTTTACCGAATTTTGCCGAGGTCGCCATTCTCTTCAAGATGAAAAACACACAGGAAGACAGCCGTTAGCAGTAACGTGTATTCCATACGGAAAATGTTACTGGGTGGTAATTGCTGTTACTACTAAATGATATAGCAGGAACTTACCATCAGACACACACCCATACATAAAATTATTCATGAAATCAGACATACGAAAAAAAAATAGTTTGCAGTTGTGTTCCAAAAATCTAACAGAGCACCAAAAAGAGGGAAGTGTTAGAATCAGTAAAGAAATCTTTAAATTACTAAATGATGGTGGCCACCACCTCATTTCGAAAATTATAACGGGTGTTGAAATATGCATACTAGTTATGACGCTTCAACACTTCAACAAGGAAAAGTATTAGTCTCTTAAGATGAGTTTATAATAATTTTTTTTCCTTATTATTAGATAGTTCTAAATTTTTTTTTCCTTCCTTCTTTACACATTAGACAGGGAAAATTCAATCTTTCAAGCCGAACAGTTGGCAATCCTTGAATGCATTAAATGTATTAAGAGCACTGAAGACTTCAATAATAATGATAGTGATATCATCTGGTCAGACTCAAAAGCATCAATATCATCAATGCTTGATTTTGGCAGAAATAATAGAATTTCTTTTGATATTCAACACGAACTTCAACACACATCAATACAAATTTCCTGGATTAAAGCACACAGCAATAGAGTAAGTAACCGTTCCTAGGCTGGAGTGATCTGGACTAGTGGATAATTATTTAATTATAGTGAATAAATAATTTTACGGTAAATATTATTGTTAAAATAGTGGTACATACATTAATATGGTACAATTAATTTTACATCCGCAATTTGATCCGGAATTTTTTAGTGTACATGGAGATGAAAAATACCATTATATTTAGTTTTAGACTAAATCGAATGAGATCAAAACTAAATCAGTAAGGCTTGTAGTTCAGAAGTTTTAAAAGTTTCAATTATTAAAAGTTTAATCACTTATTTATATTTTGTTACTTTTTTTGTTAATTCTGCAATCTTAGCTGGTACATAACAAAATATTAATTGTGCAAATCAGGCAAAAAACAAAATGTTTCACTCATCTAGTGTATATTATTTAATTTTAAGCAAAAATAAAATAAAATATATTTTAGAAGAATAGCATTTTTTAAATGCATTTGATTTTTTAAACATTTTTTTTTAATTGATTTCATTATTTGATGAAGTGTAGCACTTGTTTAAAGTTTTGATGAATAATAAAAAAAAACTTAATCATGAAGTAAAAATTTAATTTGTCATGCCTATACTTATTTTTAGATGCGGAAACCGTAAGTTTAAATTTTGTCATGATACAATATAATTTTTTTTTAATTTTCTTTGAACATCCAATCATAACAATCTCAAACTAGATTGACAAAATAAACTTCAATAAATGATTTTTAAAAGCTTTCGTGAAATTATTCTTTTTCTGTTCAGTAAAGTGTTTACAATTGTATAAAAATATCAGAATGAATCATCAGTTAGTTTGATTTAGCTATTTTTTAGGTTTCGCATTTTCTTAAACGTCTTAAATAAAATTATTTTAAAAATTTTGAAATAATTCATGCACATGAGGTTTAAAAATGCACTAAGTATATCAGATTTAAAATTTTCTCAAACATGTTCTCATTAAAAATTTGTAATAATTACTTTTTAATTTTTAAATAAAAAAGTACTTTCCATGTTTTTTTCAAAATTAATTTTTCATTATTTCAACATAGTGATAAAGAGAAATTGTAAAATTTAATGAGCAAAAACTAATTAACGTAAATTTCTTGGAACTTATTTGAAAATATTTTTCTCAGATACATCATTTTTAAGGAAATAAAAAAAAGAGTTCTTATAGCTAATAGTACTTTTCAATTTAGAAAATTTCAAGTTAAATTATAAAAAATTGGATCATTGTTTATCAGTAAAAGAAGAAAAATAATAGCAATTCCGAAAAGCTCGTCTTGCAATGTATAGTATTTTTCAATTAAAATTTTTAAAAATCTTATTTTTACAATAGCTAATACTGCTTTTAAAGAGTTCAAAAACATCAAAGATAAGCGACAACGTTGGTCAAAAAAAAATCTGCAAGAAGGTCTAGTTTTAAAAAATAATTGAAAAAAATTTATTGGTTTGTGAAACTCTTTAGATAAATTATTTTCACCCTTAATGTCTTTTCGAAATTTGAATCGTAATTTACTATTGATTATTTTTGATGTAACATAATTAAAATTTGATAATCATCATCTTTACATATAATATCCTAAGAAGGATATAAAGGTTGGTTCAATTTTGCAGAGCATAGTATTAGATAATTCTAATATTTTGTGACAAAGCATTTTTTTCCTTATATTTTTTATTTTATTTTATTTTATAACTGTTATTGACCCAATTATGAGTTTACGATTTTTGATGCTCAACTCCTTGGCCTTGTAATTTTTAACCCAATCCAGAATACAAGGAAACTTCTGAATAATGTATGGGGAGAAATTTGCTTCTGTTAAGGACTATTTTTGTGGAACTAAACCTCATTAGCCTTACATGGAAAACCACGAGAGCTTCCCAGGATTAGCCTAACAGCAAGGGGACTCTAACTCATGATCTGTCTTCCACTTCCGATATTTTAGGTCAGCACTGTGGTCGGTGCTATCCTGGTGTAGTTTTCGTATAAACCAGCTATCCCTGGGATTCGAACCTGGGACTCCTCATTGGGAGGCGAGTGCTATATCTCCTGAGCCACCATGGCTTTTTCTCCTTACATTGCATTTTCATGTGGTATAAACTAAATATACAAAGAAAATAGATGCACCTGTCCAATATTGTTTAGGGCCCCACGTGTTTTCAGAATTTCCGCAACAAATCTTGCCATGGGTGCGACGAATGCCTGGAGGTATTCTGAAACCAAATCACGTATTGAATCCTGCATATTTCAGTCTAAAACCCCATGGGAATTCAGAGTGGTGGAGATCTTTTCAGTATGACTTGTTGCAAATTGTTTTAGATAAACTGAGTAACATTCATATTTGAAAATGAATTTCTGAAACCACTTGGTAGCAGTTCTTGGAATGGGGATGTCGAACTGCTGAAATCATCAAAATCCGTAGAAATTCTGAACCGACATAAATGGGTCCAGGTGATTGAACAGGTTGCTAACGTACCTGTCACCCACCAAATACGCATCTAGGCATAACATGGTAGCCAAATCACGGCATATACCATGGCAGAGCTTCTAACAGCTAGAACTGTCTTCTACTGGATATACAGGGTCTGTGGCTAAATGAGGTTGTCTTCATAATCATAAACGTCTATCTATCCGATATGATTAAAAATGAGACAAGTCAGCGTGTATCCCGTCGTCGATGGGGCAATGATGTTAGCGTGTTCAAGTGAGAAGCAATGCTCTGAGTTGTTCAATGAACGATACTGCACGATTAAGCCTCTGTCAACGAAAGCCTAAATCATTGATGACACGTTAAATAGTTCGCTTGATGCTGCCCTAGCATTGAAGTTGAAAGTAACTTGAGAAAGTGTTGTCCTCCAATGATTCTCACCAGTCTTCACTGGTTTCGCCATTTTTATATTGGTTGGAATGATGTCGGAGACTTAATATTTTCGCGAATGCCTGATAAACTCTTAAAATAGTCTACCCAACATAACAACACCATACATAACCCAGCAACAACAAACATACAAACCCAAACTTTATAGCTATCTCAGCACTACTATACCCAACTGCCATGTTATGACTATCACATTATGTTCGCACAGCATAAATCGATCTATTAACTTTTCCAGATCCTTATCTATGATAGGTTCTACCAACCGTATGTTGACAGTCTTACTGGTTGCATATGGCAGTTATTTGCATATGCTCGCCTACGTCAGTGTTTTTAACTCTTCACTTGGAAACTACTGTTTGAAAAATTTCGTGTATGTTTGCCATAGCATTATATTTTCATTCATGTTTTTAAAGTATTTTTACAGCAGCAAATTCTATATAGTAGTAGAAAAAAATCAGTTATCCCTTAGTTCGGCTAAACATGAAAATTGAGAAATGTGACAACAAAATACAAGCCGCATATTTCCCATAAAAAGTGTATTTTGCATGGACAGAGTAAATTATTTTTAGCAGAGCTATACAAAGTGTTTTGGTAAAGTCCGATCTTAATATATATAGTTTTTAAAATTCAAAAATAATACCGAAGCAAATATTTTTTTTGGGACTCTCATTCTGAAAACTAACGTTAAAAATGTAAAAAACTATATCGAAATATGTTGAATTATTGATATAAAAGTTCAGAACAGTTTATTGTCGAAAACTTATCTCTAACCCCTTTGTTTATTCGCAAATAATATAATTTAATATGCTTTTTAATGCTTTCATATTTTATTTGTCAATTTGAAATTTATATTCAATGCAATTATTAACTATACAATTTTCGAAAAAGATTCAATATTCAAAGCAAAAAAGTAAAAAAGATTTAAAGTAAAAAAATGGGCAAAAATTTTTTTTTAGAAAAAGGTTTAAGTATACAAAAATTTAAATACTATTTTTTTAGAAACATGCACACAATTTATTTAAAAAAAGTTATTAAGTTCAATTCTTTAACAAAATTAACTTTATGATACTTTATTTTAAAGTTCTTACTGATTTTCACCTTTTTCTTAAATAAAATATGAAATTTGAAAAAAAAAAAGAAGAAAGCAAAAACTATCTGTACTAAAATGTGGGTGTATTTTGAAACAAAAACTATGTTTATCTTCTAACGGAAATTCCTCCGAGACTTTGGCATTCGCCACTGAAATATAAAGACCTCAAAACTGACATGTCTCTGTCTCAAAGGAAAAGATTTATCCGCTAAAAGAAATGGAAAATTTAGCTTTAAGACTTTATGAGTAAGTTCCTATTTATTTATTTTTTTGATACGAACAAATACAGGGAAGTCTGTAAAAGGAGGGTCTTTTATATTTCAAAAATATTCTAAAATATTAAAAAGAATTGAATAAACTTAATAAAGTTATATCCATATAAAGAACTAAATTTCTGCGAAATCGCATTTGAAAAATAAACTTTTCGAAGCTCAACTTTTATTTTATAAATAAAAGTTTAGAAAAAATCTTAAAGTTTGAGCTTTATAATGTTCAGCCAGGGAGTTAAATGCTTTTATGAAAAAAAATTTTAATAAACAAGTTTCAGAACTGTGTGCAAAAACTTAGATGCTTAAATATATTCATGCAATATTGTAAAGTACATAAAAAGAGAGCGTAAATTTAGGGATTTAAATTTTTAATAGTTCTTCAGACAAAATTATTAGCACTATATTTTTAAGATTATAGTTATCCTTGTATTCTGAAGGCAAGTTTCTATATTCGTCTGAAAAAACGATTTCTTCAGAGAAAACAAGTTTTCGTGTCTGATTTCAGAATTTATATGGTTTGCACAAATTAAATTTGTGGCTAACTTATTATTAAGGTTCAATCTTAGTATAAGTGAATACACTCATTATATTCAAAACCTTATGGAGTTTGTGCACTGTACAGTACGAAAAGGGCGAACGCCTAAATAACTTTTGATCTATTGATTGGAAATTTAATGTAATAATGCTCATCTTAATGATTCAAGGGCCTTAGTTTAATCTAAAAAGGCTTATCTTAATGACTCAAGAGCCTTAGTTTAATGATAATCGTGGTGTGCTTGAATATGCTAATAATTTAGAGCAGATTATAATGTTATAATTGACGATGTTATAATTGTATAATCTGGCGATAATCGATGTTATAATTGTATAATCTGGCGATAATCGATGTTATAAATTGTATAATCTGGCACAAAAATGCGCATTCTCTGTATACGCAATAGTTTATTCTCTGTATAAGCAATAGTTATGCCATAGTTTCTTCAGAAGAGCGAGTCTGAGTCCCGTAACAGTAATTTCACTTTTTGTAATAAGTGTTTGCTTTTTTTATCGCTGCACATTGTGCATTTCTAAAACTACCACCTCCAATTTCGAATTTAAAAAAAAACAATGCACTAGCAACAATTTTCGAACCTTTTATTGTACAGGGCTTTAAAAAATTTCAAAATAAGATCAGCAAAATACACTCCCAAATAGTACTTTTATAAGCTCAAATCATTTAATAAAATAGTATTTACAGCGAGAAACAAATACAGAAGTGTCACGCTGAAATATGCATAACATGTTTCCTAACATTTAAAAAACAAAATTAGTATCGTACTTAATACCTTTTCAATCAATATAAATTATTAATATAATCAGTAATCTTTTAATACCACAACCTTAAATTGTGTGCAGAATAAAATCTATTTTTAGAGATTCCCTCTACATCTGCCTAAACACATATTAGCATAAAATTCGAAAACCGTTATAGGGTTGCTAATGTTTTGATTTCATTAAAATTATTATTTCTCGCGCTTTCTTTTTCGCCAACACAATTCAATACGCATGAGCTAGAAAAGGAGCCTTGGCAATAAATTTAATCAATTAACAGCCAATATATGGATTCCTTAACTTTTCTTGGTGAAAACCCTTTTAACGTACACATGACACTCGCAGTTTTGATTCTTTGGTGGACTGAAGTGTCTTGTGAAGTTTAGCCCTGCAGCTACACAATTCTCGCCTTTTCAAAATTTATAATTTGATACTGTATATTTATAATAAAAAATGAAATTATTCTTTATTTAGCTCCTGATAAATTTCAAAAATAAAGCATTTTAATTTATTATAATTTTATTCTTTATTATAATTTTATTCTTTATTAAACAATTTATGGTAGTTAAATATTTGTTGCCTACATCACTCCGGAATAAAATATGGGCAATACATCAATCAATATCCTCTTCTACTTATGGCTAATACATCAGCTTCTTCAATAAATAGTAATGTCTTTAAGCACCAAAACATTCTTTAATATTTCTTAATTAGAATATAACCAAATTTCCATTTCAATTTAATAAAAAGCTATATAGACTGTATTTATCGCATGCTTTTATTTAAGGTATTTATCTAATTATTTTAAGAAGCTTATTACTGTATGAACTTTGTTAGAATGATAAAACGATACCTCAGCACTAGATTGCCTAAGGAAGTCATTTTGACTGCTTTTAATTTCAATTAGAAAAAAAATTATGTATATAATGACACAATTTCTTAGAATTTTGGGACTTTTTGTACAACATATAATTTTTTTTATTGTTAATATTTATTAATAACNTTTCCTAACATTTAAAAAACAAAATTAGTATCGTACTTAATACTTTTTCAATCAATATAAATTATTAATATAATCAGTAATCTTTTTATACCACAATCTTGAATTGAATGCAGAATAAAATGTATTTTTAGAGATTCCCTCTACATCTGCCTAAACACATTAGCATAGAATTCGAAAACCGTTATAGGGTTGCTAATGTTTTGATTTGATTAAAATTATTATTTCTCGCGCTTTCTTTTCCGCCAGCACAATTCAATGCGCATGACTAAGAAAAAGGGGCCGTAGCAATAAATTTAATCAATTAATAACCAATATATGGATTCCCTAACTTTTCTTGACGAAAACCATTTTAACGTAGACGTGACACTCGCATTTTAGATTTCTTGTTGAACTTAGGCAACACTTCCTAGAAGTTGGAGGGCCTGAGCACGAATCAATTTAGTAGTCCGATGTGACGAAGTTAAGTGCGCAAGTAAATGAAAAATAAAAAAGATGTCATTACGTTCAGGGTACTAAGCTGCGCAGTGGTTGAAAATACGAAATATGTCATTACGTTTGGACTACTAAAGGATATTTATGGTAACCCGTGCTGAGGCCTGCTCTTTCCTGACTGAGGTGTCTTGTGAAGTTTAGTCCTGCAGCTACACAACTCTCGCCATTTTCAAAATTTATAATTTGATACTGTATATTTATTTTAAAAAATGAGATTAATCTTTACTTAGCTCCACATGAATTTCAAAAGTAAAGCATTTTAATTTATTATAATTTTATTCTTTATTAAACAATTTATGGTATTTATTACTGGAATAAAATATGGGCAATTGAAAATACACCAATCAACATCCTCTTCTACATATGGGTAATACATCAGCATCTTCAATAAATAGTAATTTCTTTAAGCACCAAAACTTTGTTGAATATTTCTTAATAAGAATATAACCAAGTTTCCATTTCAATTTAATAAAAAAAAGCTCTAGGACTGTATTTTTCTCAGGTTTTTATTTAAGGCATTTAACTAATTATTTTAAGAAGCTTATTACTGTATAAACCTCGTTAGAATGATAAAACGGTACCTTAAAGGGTAGAGATAAAGGGCACGGATAAAGGGTGTCTTATACCCTACCTGGGATTAGAAAGGTACCTACCAAAATACTGTAGAGTCCACTGTAGCCCCTATCGCCATTCTAGGTATAAGATTCTATCTATGCGTTTCTGTAAGTGCTGGTCTCAGTTGTAACGTTTAAGCAAAAGTTGCATAAGCACCTTAGCTGCCGTTTATGTAACGTGGAGTACTAGTGATCTCACCGAACCAATATGTCCCACGTTGGTGATCCTTTTCTATTCATATTACAGCCATTGAATGTGTGTCTTCTTTAAGCTGCATAACAAACATCTAAGTAGTACACCTAAGTGGTAGTTAATTAAGCAAACTAACACTTTTATGTAACTATTATAACTCACACGTGGTGAGAAAAATTGTGGAATTTTTCGTTTCTTCTGTTCGTGGATTGTTTCTAACTTAAATTTTATAAAATTAAAACGAAATTAAATTAGGTCCTTTTTTTCTTAATAACTCTGCAGATTAAATCTGCATTAAAATAATTATTGTCATTATTTAATTTTTACGTTAATAAACATTTAAATAGATTTATTAAATTGATGATTTAAATCCATGTTAATAAAATCTAAAAGAAAAATAATCACAGCATTTTGACAATGTAAAATATCATTTATATCATATGTTTAAATTTTAAACACAATTGCTAAAGAACATTTTTAACATTGAAAGTTTTACGAAGTTAAATGATGCATTGTATAACTCTTGCGTTAGTTTTATTTTTAAAATTAATCAATGCATTCAATGAACTATTTGATCAAATATTTAACTGAGGCCCCAAAAAAGAATGCCTAAAGTAGTAGTAGAATGATATTTGCTGAGAAAATATTTGCCTTTCCCGCCATTAACAAAGAAGACATTCATTCAATAGAAAAGAGAGAAAATTTTGTTTGTTCTATAAATGACACAATATTTCTTAGAAATGAAGCAAATAACGAAAAAACAATAAGAGAAGATTAAAAAAAAATATTAAAGGGAAAAAAAATAATCTTAACAGTTTTTATCACCATAAATTAGTTGCATATCCTTTTCTTTTCGTTCATAATAAAATTTAATTAATGCAAGTCAAGATTTTTTTATTACGTGGTTTAGGATACTAAGAACTGCACTTGAAACATTGAAAATATTTAACATTTATAAAAAAAATGTTTTTAGTATAGTGTATAATAATATTGACTTTATTATTTTAAATAATTAATTTCAATTTTTAAACGCTTATATACATACATTCTTTAAAAATCTGTAACCGAGCTTTTGACTCAGATCAATACTCCGGAAGCGTTTAAAAATAAAAGAATAACAATCGTTACAATTTATTAAAATTAAGGAAATTTTTCAGAAAAGTGTTACGAAGAAATATGGTATTCATTACGTAGAAGATGTGAACCACTTTATCTTTTGTTCTAATGATTGGAGTTTCATGAACTGAGTATCGAAATGAATAGTTTGAAGGCCTCACCTTAAATGTGCTAATTTTGTGTCGATAATATACACACACAAAAAAAACTTCCCATGAATAAGCATATATTTTTTCGTTGTTTTCTTGGCCCCCTAAATATTGGAAGTAGGCGAAATCTGGAATATACGGCCCGGATAGTTAAGGCAGGAGACGGTTTGAAAGTTTCGATTCCTTAATGACATTTATATTTTTACCATATATTTGAAAATAATAAAATAAAATGAAATTTACTTTGCACACAAGTATAAAACTTGTTCGTTCAAAGATATTTCTAGGGAAAAGAAATTCATATAATCATTATTTTTTATCTATTTTTTTATTTTTAATCTTATAGTGGATTTCAGCTGCAAGGTATACAAAACTTTGTTCAAATTTATTATAGAAATATTCTAATGAAGAAAACTAAGATTAGAAATAAATCGTTTGATTATTTCGTGAAAAATAATAAGTTTAAATCACAGCTTCGTTCAGATGGCAAATTCACAGATCGAGACAACTTAAGCAAGACTTTTCTTTAAAAAAAATAAGACAAAATTATGATACAAATGAAGAAAAAAACAACTAGGAGTCGCCAGTTTCTTATCGTAAATTGTTTGAACAATCTTGACTAGGAATAATGAAAACAATAATAAATAGCATAATGCGGAAAAATGTTTCTAATGAAAAAAGATCAAATTCACATATTTTACATGTGAATAAATATTCTTATCTTTATAAATTAATTTATATTTATCATAAAATTATCCATTATATTCATTCATTCGCTAATGTACTTAATTTAAGTAATCATTAATTTAATTTATAATGAATTAATATTCATTCCAAAATTATTTTTACTTTGAAACTTCTGCAAATTTTTTCACTCTATATTCACTCAAAAATTTATACCACCTACTAACCAAGAGAACGTAACATATTTTATCACCTAAAATAAAATGTCAAAATCAGAAATAAGTTTCGACCTAGAGCATTTTGATGTTTCAGCATAGTCCATTATTTCGTCAGATATTTTTTTACAATGTTTCTAGGTTAAGTGATGTCAAAATATGACATGTTTATTGTTTCTTTACGTTGAGGTGATTTATCATTTTGATCATTTCGTCGCCAAACGTTTTTGAAAATTCGTTTTTCAGGACAAATAGAGCGAAAAATATTTCCAAATATGTCATTCAATGCACTCCCGAGAGTGATGCTTAGATTTTTATTTTTTATTTCTTACCATAATATTCAAAAGTGATAAATTTAAAATTCTGTTTATGGGCAGAAGCATTTTGAAGAAACAGCTCTTAGTTTAACAATATATATATATATATATACATATATATATATAAATACTTTTTTGTGGATATAATCGTGTGGGCTGATAGAAAGATTACATCTCTTATTTTTCGGATTTTTTAAAAAAATTTCATTCTTTTTTTTCAGTTGTTTGTTATTTTTTTCATTATTATCTCTCCCCCCTCCCTTTTTTTTCATATGTCTATAATTTTCCTTTGTTTTATCTTCATTTTGAACTTGGTCTTTGATTGGGTCTTGAATTGGGTCTTTGAAATAGTTATTGTTTATAACAGTGATTGTTGTTTATAATTGTGATTGTTGTTTATCATAGTGGTTGTTTTGAATGTATGTATATTATGCTATATAGTTCATAATAGAGCAGGTTACGTTGAGAAATTTAGAGTTTTAGAACTTACTTTATCGTTTGGAATTCTGAATATGAAGACAGCACCGTAATGTGCTACTTTAATTTGAGCAACGCTTTATTCTTGATTGGGGCTAATAAAACACCAATTGTAATGAGCACGCAAGCCTGCATATACAAGTGTAACTGCTAATATTTTATTTACATATGCATGCTTATAAGTTTAATCAAAAAATGGCTTGCAAAAATTGAAGAGAGAGCAAATTTCAGAAAACATCACTAAGATGCATAGTTAAGTTACTGTGGAAATTTGTTCCTCTTTCTCCAAACCTCCGAGAATTTGGTTTCTTGACAATACCTCTCACTGGAGGTCTCAACTATGTTTTGTTGCTTTACTTGCAAGAAATCCTTAGAGCCAGCTTGAGAGAATGCTATCGCTGTTCCATTAAACCACTTGAGGCGTACAGGTAGCGAGATAAGATGGTGCCATATCCCTGAATGTATCACCCTGCTGTCTTTTTTCAACTTGTGCTATCTGCGTTTCAAATATACATAGTTTATCTGCCATTCATTTTTGCATCCAGCACACAAAACTGCATATTTATATTAATATAAATAAAGCTCACTGCTCACATAAAAATGCATAAAACATATATTTGCATAAAATGCATAAAAAATATTTAATATCTTAAAATCACTTCAATTAAACACTTAAAAACTTCATTCGTGTTTATTTTCCCTCCGTTATAATTGAGAAACATATTTCCACACCGCTAAATTATTATCCGTGATCTAATTCTTATCAACCATCTAAATAAAATACCATTTTAAGTAAACCTTGACAAGGTTAACAGAGTGTTAACTCCATTGCCAATCTATTTGGTAAAAAATAGGGCACAGACACCAAACTCTAAAAATTTCCAAGTAAATGGTAAAATGAATTACTAATTTTGAATAATAAATCAGGAAATTTCATTATAAATCTTTAGAGCATGGCGTGAATTAGATTTTACTTTACTTTTCAGTGAATTTTTACTAAATGTGTCGGTAATAGGAACTATAATTTCGAGACAGAATTTTACCGATACTCCAATTTCCATAACGAACAGAAATATTATCAAATAAATGATTTAAATACCGCAAATTTTAAAGATAATTATCAGGATTCTTTTACAAAAAATTACTTCACCACACAAATATGGTGTTTTTGACAGAACTTTTCTCCTAAGGGAGGAAACAAACAAAACATTAATGGAATCATTTTTGCTATTTTTTCCCTTCAGATGATTGTCTTGTGTCAGATTTATAAATTGTCAAGTTCTGATATATTCTACCTTTGTAAGGTAAGAAATAAAATCCTTTCACTTTTTCAAATGTAACGCTTACAATATGAAATAATTTTCATTTATTATCTTCGATTTCGATTTGAAGATAGCTCCAAAATTCGATATACTGGAACTTTTCAAAAATTTAAAGGTAGCGAAATTTTTATTAACTGAAATGACTGATGCAATCTGACTTTTATAAACTTGTGCGTATGTATAATTCAATATTATTATGTCAATAAGATATGTGTTATTATGATATGTATTATTATGGTATGTATTTTAGTTACCCAAATAAATTCTACTTTGCTTTATCTGATATCTTAACGCAATAAGTTAAAACTATGCAGATTTATTTTTCCCGTCATATTTCATTTCGAATATTTATATAAGAGTCAACGTACAATAGCATTAATTGTAATATCCTCGTAAACCGATTCACTGTTGTGAGATGAAACGACTAGAGCTGACATTCCTTATCTCATTCACTGTAGTATGCATTTATTCAGTATTCGAAATGCATTTATACATTTGAGTCTCAATTACATTTCATAACAATCATGTATTATTACTGGTCTCTCTAATATACATTTATTTCAAACAAGCTTTGTTAGTAATATATTTACACAAAATATGTGGAATGAAAGCAAAAACCTTTTGTAAGATTGCCTAAATGCAAATGAATCTCCCAATGCAAGTTTCAAGCACTGAAAAGTAGACTACAACTAGATTTTAAGTTCTAAAGAGAGAGACAAAAGTTTCATGTTTAGTAAGCTTCAAAAACTTAAAAACTTTCTTACTGTGCATTAGAGGTGTATAGTGAAATAAATGGACATAAAAATGTATTGGATATTTATATTGAAGGAGCATTTTACATCAATTCTATCAAAATGTTTACGTCTGCACTGTAAAAAATGTTTTATTAACGTCTGCACTGTAAAAAATGTCGGAGTAAATTCAGGTGAAAAATATTAGCACCCAGTATCCGTAAAATTCACTTTGCCGCAAATAACATTTTACTGAAAAATTTTATACCTTAATTTTTACAGTAATATTGATTTAATTACAGTGGTTCAGTGATTTTACAGTATATCAATTTTTTACGGTATATCAATTTTTTTTGTTCCATAAAACTTTACGGTAAAAATGAACTTCACTGTAAAAAGGAGTGGAACATGAGTGCCAATACTTTTTACCGTTTTTTGATACAGAATTTTTTACAGGGTGCACTAAAATCTACACTTTGAAAGAAATTGTTTAAATAGATCTGAAAAAATAGACATGTGTACCTAATTATCTTTTGAAAATTGTATATTTGTTTTCAAATTTTAAATTAGTTTTTTATTGCATCGCATAAGATTTAACTATAATAAAATGCCATTGTATTTTGCTGTAGTTTAAAATATGATTTTGTTCGTTTGCATGAAAAATCATTTCCTCTTTCATAAAGAATGTTACTTCTTTAGCCATCTGAAATCCAGCATTCTACATATTGGATATTTCTTTTATAACTTTATATCATAAAAAATTATATTTTGTGCTTTGTTTTTCTGTTTGCAAGTCCTTACAAAGTAATGGTCGAGATAAAAATATGATTCATTTTATCCTTATTGATCGAAATTTTTAAATACAATAAAAAAATTAATAAGAAAGGTTTCAAATGGCAATTTGGATAGTCTTATGATCTGTAAATTCTTTACTATTATTTGAGTCTAGTAGATTTTGCTTCATTAACAAAAATTAACAAAAAACGTATAATAAAGTATCCCTTCTTATGTAAAAAATAGTAAGAATTAAAACTTATAATTGTTTATACAATGTTAATTAAAAATAGTAGTTGAGTTTAATTAATTGAAATTTTTTTAAATATATATTTTATCGCATTTATGAATTTACTTTCTTCTCACTTACATATTTCCAAGCAAAAATTGTATTTTCTGCCTTATTTAAAGTTCGGGTCTCTGGAGGTTAATAAATGTTTGTATATATGATGAACCTTTATTTTTCCCTCGGATTTATTAACAATATTTAGAATTTCTCTATTTTTTTTATTTCTTTTCATCTTAAATTAAATCTTATTCATTTTACATGGATGTATCTTGAAACTTTATATACTATGGGGATGGATGTATATGTAAATTTTATTATATATGATTTGGGCCGGGATAGCCTGGTCGGTAGGGCTCTGGACCCATGTCCCAGAGTTCGTGGTTTCGAACCCCTCCGGCCGAAGACTTCTCGTGTAGTAAAGTGACTGATGCACGGTAAATCTGTCCAGTCGCAAAAGTCCTCCATGTTCCCGTAACAAATCAATGCCTCTGGGGGTACTGGATTGGAGATAGATCGTTCTCTAATTCAGGTTAAAATTACGATCTGTAAATAAATGAATGGATGTATGAATGGGTCCGCCCTATAAACTGGTGCGACGTATGGTGGGGCATAAGTCGAATTCTTGGCCATAGATGGCGCCACTGGAAAACAAGAACAATCGCAGCCCCTCTGCGTAAACAGGCATACGTCAACAACAACAACATCATATATGATTCAAAAGACATATTTAAATATTTACTTAGTATATTTATGAAAGTTGAAGAAGTTTTAAGAAATGATCGCTTCAACGTGATATTTAAGTAAATGAATTTGCATGAAAATTGATTGTCGAAATAAAGTCCAAAAACATATAATACTTATGACAAACAGTACTAATAACATTATGTAAATATATTTCATGGTAAATTTTACAAACTACCCTAATTTAATGAAATAAATATTTTTCCGATAATAAGTATATATTGACTTTATTATTTTAAGACTGAAATGACGACGAGGAAAAATGCTGTTTCATTATTTTATTTCTAGTAAAATTCGCAACATTAACTGTTACAATTTTTAGATAATGAAGAAGCTGGCTTTTATGGCTCATGACGTTTGAAAAGTCTTTTCTGACCAAAATTCCAAACAGAATCAAATTTTAAGGAGGCTGCAACATTCTGAGAACAATTACATCTTACGTGAATTTCCGTTATTCAGAGGAGCGAAAATTTCAAATCTGCCAGGTACATGCAAATTATTTATCAAGAGTGTCAACTTCAATTGACAACGTGATTTCGAACAATACCTCTATTCATTGAATTTTAACAGAACATTTTTACAATTGAAAAGATGTAAATGGCATTATAGGAACTTTCGAAAAGGACTAAACAGATGTTTTTGCTTTAAGACTTTGATTCAAAATTCGTTTTATAACCTCTTCTCTAGTCTAAAGGCATGTAGCAACAAAAAAAAATTTGCACCAAATTTCTGTTTTACAGCCATAAGTCTTAATAATATTAATAAAATATGAATTATACTGCCAGGGGGCTAATAATTTTCGGAATACATAAGTCTAACTCAGATTTTAACTAATTAAATTAACATAAATATTTCAAATGGTAAATTTAAATATTTATGTCCTTTTCAATTCCTAAAGTATTAACAACCATACATGTTGTTATATTATAATCTATTTAAATTCAGTAATGAATGAGATTTAATAATTATTTTGACACAAAATAATACATTTTAAAAATTACGAAGTTTTATCTTAGTACAGTACAACAGTGCAATGCATTTCCTTTCAAAGGAGATTAAGAAGAAAAAATTCTTTACTTTTTGGTCAGAAATCAACTGAAAAAAATTTTTATTGCCTAGATGTTTTCTATTAACTATTAATAAATAAACCTCTCTAACAAATCACAGAGCATTATTTCTATAGCTAATTTCAAATATTCTATTCTTGACTCAAAACTTTCGTCGATTTTTTATACAGTAAAAAAATTTAATTTTAATTAAATAAGCTAAATTAAGATAATAGTTTGATATTTTTAATTCCTTAAATTTTTTCGGACATTAGGATTTATAAATTAATAAAACTTATAAACAACTAAATAAAAATTTTAGTTTGACCGAAATTAAATGAAACGAAAAAAGACCATCCAAATACATTCTTTTATTACCAATTTTCTTTTTTTTATGAACACTCATATAATTGCTTTCACGTGATGACTCTCTTCCATCAAATGTCAAGATTATTGTAATTCCAATACTTTGAAAACTTTTCCTTAACGTTGTGAGCAGAAATGATCTTTCAATATCATTTATTTTATCTAATTCATTATAAGTAGCTGTAGATGATCCACGGTCATCATAAACATGTTATGCTGCCTAAACCCTGGATACGTAGGTTAAATAGCGACACGCCACCATCTTGGTGACGGCAACTCTCTTGTGACTTTAACTCTCAATGCAGAAATTCGGAGTTTCTATTCTTGAAAAAAGCACCTTTTTTTATAAATATTTTTCTATATTTAAATATAACTTAATTATTTACTATTTTTTAAATTTTTAATCTCTGAAATATATTTTATTTTTATTCTATTCAGTGAAAATAACACATTATATATCAGTTAAAACTTTCTCATTTCGTCTTTCCTAATCTGCTGAAATTTTTTTTTCTTAACTCTTATTAGCAACTGAACAGCAGCTAAAATGAACAGTATCGATATGTTCAAAACAGTAAATAGGAATAAATAATGCAATGAAAAGCTTTGTGGAAGAAAGTATGTTAAATAATTTAAAGGCTTGAAAGATCTGAAGTTATGAAATCCAATTGAGGTTTAATAAAGAATTATTTCTTCGTAATAAATGATAAATATATTTATATTGAAGAATAATATCTCGGAAAAAAATAGTCGTAATAGCATTTTTTTTAAAAATTTATATAAAATGAAACTCTCATTATAAAAGCTACACCTATAAATAGCATATTGTTCACCTGTTAATGTTGAGTTCATGACTGTCTGAAATACATGTAGCAAGTTGGTTAGTATCGCGATAATTACATTGGCTTCTCAAACCATAATAATGCTCATGAAAATACACAATATCTAAAGGAATGTAGAAAAAAAGCAATATTGGTTTTATATACAATAATGCTTGTAATTAAAGCAAAAATAGGTAGAAGATTATTATTGTTATTTATAACTAAACTTATTTAAATAATTATGTGTTGCATAATAAAAAAAATTTGATTTAAATTCTGTGTCCGTGCAATTTTTAATGGCAAAAACTGTCGTAGTTTTGTTTAATTTTAGAAAAAAAATCCAGTTACTTCAACAATATCGATTTTTTCTTAATTTCATTAAAACTACTTATGTTGCATAATATAATATATTTACTAATTTAATAGATTCATTGAAGTTTGTATGTTATACTGATGTACGTTATACAGATGTACTGATTTAACACTCGGTTAAAATAGACAAATAAAAATGTATTTTTCTTACGTATCCTTACAAAAAACTCTGCTTATAATACTACTAACTCCAGGGATGTTTATAAGTTCACTGCAAGGAAGTATTAGTATACATTAATTACTGAACAAATTTCGGAGGCAGAGATAGCCTGGTTGGCAGGGCTCTGGACTCCCGTTCGTGAGAACGAGAGTTCGAATCCAGCCAGCCGTAGACTCCCCGTGTAGTAAATAGTGACTGGTGCACGTTAAATCTGTTAAGTCACAAAGTCCTCCCTGTAACCATAACAAATCAATATCTCTAGGGGTACTGAATCAGATATTGATCGTTCTCTGGTTCAGATCAAAATTATGATCTGTGGATGAATGAATAGAAGTCAAATTCTCGGTCATAGATGGCGCCACTGGATGGCAAGAACAATTGCACCTCTTGCTTTAATGGCCTATCACAACAACAACAAATTTTGAATCATTATGCAATTTTCACTTAATTTCAAACATTTTAACTATAATATTTCATTTATATTCTAACATAATTTCTACTCTTGACCTTACAGCCAATCGAATAAAAGCAGACCTATTTCCTCTCTAGTTTTATTTCGATAGAAAATGTCAGTTATTTCATTTTACCAGAGTTTAGAAGACAATTTTTATATTGAATACACGATCTTCAGTATGCATGTGAAACCAAATGATTTTTATTGTTATATTTAAATATGAAGACTTGTGTGTTCATTATCAAACATCCGTTATAGGCCCTATTCATGTTTAAGAAAATATTACTCCATTTAGCGAAAAACATTGAAAAAGTGCGTCGATTTCAACGTGGATAGCTAGTTCAAATCTCACGATGTCCCAGGCTGTAAATAGGTGCTACTTTTTTCTATCTTGTGCTATCTGTACATCGAAGTGACTAGGACGTTTTTGCCGAGATTTGTAATGAATATATAATCTTGCGTATATCTGCATAACAATAAATAACCAAATGAAAATAAATGGATGCATCCAGAGTTAGAGTGGGGTTTGAACCCGATACATCTGCGCCCTTATTTTAAGAAGTTAGGACAGCCCTGTTCCTCTGATACAGAACGCTTAGAACTATCTTAACTCAAAAATCAAATTAAATATTACCTAAGAGTTCAAAGGGCTATTTTTTATTATTTTTTTATTTTTTTATTTATGATAAAAAATTAATGTCTTATAAATAAAAAGATTAATCAATTAAAATCCATTATATTACTCCCTATTCCTACAATCCCCTCTGCAGAGGATCAAAATTGTGATGGCATGTCTTCGGATCATCCTCAGGGATGTTTCTCAGACCGTCGCCAATAGCCTATAGTGCAGCTCCAGTGCGACGTAAATAAACTACAACAACAACAACTTTTCTTAAATAGTTAATATTAAGATCAGCATCTTAAATCTGAAAAAAAAAATGCCCAACAAAAGGAAAATGGAAATGCAAAACATCAGATGCGAGTTTAAAACCGAGTTTAAATAAGAACTGATTCTCGCCATTCAGTTTGATGTCCGACTATAGATTTATACTTTAACAAAGATTGGAACAACAGAGGTTTAATGCATTTTGATAGACTTCCAAGGAGACAATTTTAATTAAAATACGATTTTAAAAGAATTCTATTTTGATAGCATAGCAAAAAATAAAAAAAGAAAGAAATATATGATCTGATGAAAAATCGATTTTCAAGCTATAATGCTTTTCACGTGCTCTATTTTCTAATTATCATTTTCTTCAGATTTATAGATATCGGTATATTTATGAAGACATTTTGAAAATAAGAGGGGGGGGGTAAAGTTCATGTTATTAATCGCTCATGTTATTTACCGCTCTTAAAATCTCTGTTTTTATCAGATTGGCAGAACTGTGTCACACTTTCATAAGTACACTGTTTGAAATTTCTCTCAAAAGAGGTTAAATAACAATTTATTTAATTGCTACTTTCCCATATTCAAACAAAACAGTCAAGTAACCATAAAAAAGCTGGTAATCAAACTGTGAGAGAGACCTTGTATCAACTGCTTTCATGTAATATGGTTAAACAACCAGAATTTTATTGCACCAACTAAACCCACATAATGAAGCCACTTAGTTCCTTCCAACTGCGTACGTATTATAACCGAAAGGGCTAATCTGTCAGTCTCATGATTGACAAAACTAGGTTCGAGACCCATCGTTGACCCCACAATCAAGAGTTTCCAGAGTACCGCACTCTCCAATTTGTGCCCTGCACTCTCGAATGCATGTTACCCAACGAAAATTCTAGCTCCTCTGTCCAGATAAATTTCATTTTTACTGTTTTAAAACCATGCTAGCATACAATCGTATAGCTTTGTATTCATGGTCTTATAACTGTACTAGTTGCAAACGGTTTCAATACCGTAAATGTAAAAAATATTAAAATTTTAAGGTTAAGCGGATGGACAGACTATTGCCGGGTACTTCACTCTAATTTTAGAATGAAATTTCTAGCAGCTTAGTTTCAAGCAAAATCACAATACTTTTGTAACAAATAAATAAACAAGGTTTTTAAGGTGGGAAACCTACTTCTTAATTGCCAGATTAGACTATTTTTGTTCATAATTTATTAAAATAGGAAAATTTATGTTTTAATATTTCAAATTTTAATGAATATACTTATTATATATTTTAATAGTCATTTTAGATATGCCTTTCTTAATTAACGGATATTGAGTTTAATTAACAAATGAATCTATGGGGCCAAGAGTCTTTTAATGGAAGTAAATTTACTTTAATATTGGCTTGAATTTCCTTTTGATATTTTTTTATGTTCAGAGATCTAGTTACCCAATCCCATTCTCTTGCGAATATGTTTTTTTTTTCAATGTTTTTTTTATATAGTACTGATTGTAAATGTGTTAATTAAGCAAAAATTTGCTTTTTATTCGTTACCACCATTAGATTTTTCTAAGACAACACTATCTTAAATTTTCTGTGCTAAAAATGTGAGTCAGTAGCAAACATATCACTTATTAGGGCATAATTAGTATACCCTAATAAGAAGTAATTATTAATATATTAGTAATATTAGTAAATAAAATTTTTCAATAAAATATTTACTTTCTATACACTTTTTTACAGTGTATTTATAGTTTCGTTAATTTCATATAACATTAAAAATTTTAGAAAACAAATAATTCTATCATTCATTGAAAAATTCATTACATTTGGAGTTTTTTAAAGTTTTTGTAGCAGTTGTAAGATGTGATATTCTGCAATTTTATTGTCTTGACGCACGGCATGTCCTCATATCTGTGGTCAAAAAAAACTGTTTTGTGAAAAAGATTATGAGAAGTGTAGCCATCCAAATTAGTTGAAGTATCATTCAAAATGAAGGAAAATATTCGCATTTCAATTTTTAAAAATTCTAGATAAGTCCAAAATAATAATAAAAAGCTGTTTTGGAAAAAAAATATTCACTCTTCTCTGATACATATTATGTTAAAGGCTCTTTTATTTTTACGTCTTTAAATATCCTTTTACGTCATTTTTGGTAGATACAATTATAAAGAAAAAGTTATAAGGAACTCTAAATGATAACTTTAAAAAGATGAAACAGTAATTGGAACGCAATAGTTTGGCTGGAATAATTACAATTTATGAATGTACAAATTTAATGCAAGCTTCTTTTCTTTTGTCATAAATCATAATCGTTCCTTTTAAAGCTTTGTCGTAAAAGTAATTAATTTTTAAAGTGTTGAATTACAATGGAATTTTGCTTAGTAATAAGTTTTATTTTTTGCATGCGGTTAATTAAATTTTCCTTGATCTTTTCTGTCAAAGCGTGCTGTTATTTTGTTCTTTCTGCTTTTAGTATTGTTACCAATTAAATTTTTTTTGCAAAAAATATCTTTTTAACGAAGATTAAAAAATTTAGAACTACCGAAATTCATTTAAAATGAATTTGAAATAATACGAAATGAATAACGCCTCAATGAAATCTTTGTAGTTGTTCTTTCATGCAATATTATTGCTTTATGTTCCCTTTGTAATTTTTAGTTCTCGTTTTACGTCTTATTTTTCAAAACTTATTGAATATACTATCATAAAGTCCAACATTTGAGGAATTTTCGAAAAATTTTTCACGTTATAGTAAACTAAATCGAACAATTTGAAACAGAACACAAGCAAATAAAACTCAAATAAGTAAAAAACTTATAAAACTTTAATCAAGACTAAAAAATGTGACTTTTGGTCTAATGGACCTTCTATATATCGATTTAAATTATTTATATGTTGTTGTCGCCTAAATACTTCAATTTCTGAAAATATTATTACATAATTTTTTACATCAGTAGAAAATGTATTTTCTGAAACTACGGAAATGCCATTGTAGTTAGAGACCACTCCGTACAAGTTTCTATTACTAAACTAATAATTAATCCTTCTAAATATTTCACTAGGAAAATATATTTTCTGAAACAAAAGACATTCCGTAGTAGCTGGATTTTATATATAAAATGAAATTATATTCTTAAATTAATAATGGATGTCTTCCAGAACACTTATAAATAAAAAGACAACTTTTGACTTTTTCACTCTATGATGGGCTCTTAAAATATATTGCATTAAATAAATCGTTTTAACTATCAATTAAAAAAATTATCTTTAGAATGAAGGAATCCACGCTTTTAGTATAGCAATAATTTAAATCGTAAGTCTATTACTTACAATAAGTCTATTACATTCCGGATAAAACGAGAAAAAAAACTATAAATCTGAACAGCTAATATTTTCCACTTTTTTCAATAAATATTTTTTTTTTTGAAAATATTTCTCGAATATACACTATATTGTCAACAGTTTTTAAAAATCAGATTTTTTTTCCGGATTTTGGATGAAATTTCGTTTAAGCAATTTATCAAAATTAGCTGTACAGTCCCATCTAATGTCTTTTTTCTATGGTTTAAAAATATTAAAAAAAATTTTCTATCTTTCTCAATTCGAAAGTTAAGTAAGTTCTCTCTAAAAATCCAAGTGAAAACTACGTATGAATATTATTCACATACTCATTCAGAATAATAAAAAATGCATAATTGCCCTATTTCCAGTCTGTATGGTTGTTGGAAAAGTAAGTCATAGTAAATACACAAAGTTTCAAAAGTTCTCCTAAAGATAAACTGCTTTTATAGCACTTATATAAATGTTCTTATGCCGGATTAATAAACCTTTCATAATAAGCGCTTGAGTAATTTATTTGTCCTTGTAGCTATAAACTTATTTTTTATTTAAAAATGAAAATTTCTTTGATGAAACATACACGCATCGTAGTATAATATTTTCCTCATCGACTACAGAGTTGGTATTTATAGAACAGTGAACTGTCCTTGCAGTTTAGAGTACATTAAAATTTCAAGCAACAATTGACAGAAAATAGTAAATGGTTTTTTTAAAAAAAAACTACTTTAAAATACTTTTGAATTTACACCACTGAATTATTCAATTCTAGAAGATTTAGTTCTTTTTAAAAATAAATTAAGTTATGAATTTGAGGTTTTGCATATTTACTTCTCCTATACTCTTACTTTTGTATATTTACACATTCTTAAAGGATAATTTATATTTAAGTACTTGGTGACTACAAAGACAAATAAATAACTCTAAAATATGACAAAAATGCTTCATTATTTTTTCTAAGGAAAGTTCATTTTGAATTCGTTTTAAATATTAAGAAAAGTAGCGATAGTTGAATTTCTTTTATCTCTGAAAGATTTATCATTTTACATATGGTTCTTTAAATTGCGTTTAAGCCATTCAAAGTCACATAAATTAATTATATGGACACTTTACTTTTAAACCGTAGTCCTTGTTCCCATTGTAACACAGTCAAAAAATGCTTTTGAAATTACACCACTAAATTATTTCATTTTAGAAGAGTTCTTGATTTTCAAAAATGCATTACGTCTCTTAAACTTTAAAATATGTTTCAGTTTTATGTATTTGAATTTTTGTAGATTTATTTATTTTTTTATTTATCTCTTAAAGGATCATTTACATCTTAGCATTTAAAAATGTGTCAAAAATTATTTAATTTTTATTTTGTAATGAAAGTTCATTTTGCTTTCGTTTTAAATATCAAAAAAAATAGCGATATAGGAATTTCTTTTATCTCTAAAAGATTAACCATTTTACTTATTTTTCTTTAAAATAAGTTTAAGGCGCATTCAAAGCCACATAAACCAATTATATGAATACTTTACTTTTAAGCCATAACCTTTGTTCTCATTGTAACACAGTCAAAAATATTCACCCTTAAGCATGGGAAAAGAAAAAATATGCTGTAATAACCTTATTCCACGCTCCTGGTAGACTAATCCCAGAAGTTCTGGAGATAAATGTTATCTCGCAGTTCTATGTTATCGCTTGTCAGAGAGATCTAATCCCATAGAGCTATAGGTGTCAGTACATTGTTGTTTGACGTCTTATACCTTCTTTTATTCGTATATTTCCGTCTGGAAGTTTTTTTTCCCCCTATGATTTTCTTTCACTCTCTTGCATAGCTGTCACAAGGGACGCAAAAGACTTAGCTCGAACTAGATTTTCGATTTTTTTTTTCGTTATTTTTTTTACCTTTAATAAGATGTCTATCGGAAAACTGACGTCATTTCTGAAGGTGTCAATTGTTATAATTTATTATTTTTTGGAAAAGTCATATTTCAAGAAAAAATATCAGCGATATGAACTGAGATACATATGCTAGAGTGGCGCTTTACTATTTCCTTCCTGCTAAGCAATCCCAAATGATCGATTTTCCTTTGGCGGAACCGTGTGTTGAAAAAAATATATAAGTTCACTAGTAATTGTGAACCTTATTAACCAAAGAATAGCTAGTAATTATATAGAAAACTTTCAGTGCTGAAAATGTCAGCATTTTAATTATCTATAATAATAAAATGAAAAGTATGTCTGTTTGGACAATGTAAATCTTTTATAACTACAAAGACATTTGTTCAAGCGTCTTGAAATTCGGACCAGTGAATTAATGGTGTAGTTGTAGCCCTCAATTCTAAAAAAAACATTCAAAAATTTTAATTAGGTCATTAAAGAGCGACTGGTTAAAATGGAAATTTCTTATTGGTTTAGAACTAGTGCCACTGATAGAGAAATTAAACTGCAGACGATTTCATTTTTTCAAATATTTTAAAGATAGCAGTGATGTTCTTTGTAGTTATTACTAAGCAAATAAGAAATTTATTGTAGTTTTTTAATATTTATCTTTTTTTTATTATTTATGTCAAATAAAATCAAAGATCAACTTAAACGTGATAGCATAAGTGGACTCACATCATCAAATTAGTATTTAGTTAGAAGTCTAATGACGGAAACCACATATTTATTGTTTTAGCATTTAAAACGCTACTCTCAATTTAAATAATTTCAAATTAAAGATAACTGAACGTTACGCAAAAGTAGTGAAGAAATAGTAATAATTCGTTTAGACGAAGGTAAGAAATCGTCATTATTATAATTGACACCAAATGATGATTGATTAATTTTAGTAAAAATTACTATTTGAAATACAAAAAATTAAGCTACGTACTTAAGACCAAAATTAATGAAGAAATGAAATTAATTCATTTCGGAGAAGTGTAACAAATCGCCATAATATTCTTGATGCCTGTAGTCTTATGTGACACTATAAAGTTACTATGTTAATGCTAACTAAATCGACAATGACCAAAAAGAAATCGATTTCTCAAGAAATATTCAACCAATTTTGCTCAAATTTTGTATTTTGTCAGTTCAAATTAGATACTTAAAAATGGTGCAAAAAATTTTTACACCTTACAATTATAAGTTTGAGGCACTCTCCTAGCCAAATTATTTGGACCATGTTTCCCAGATTTTGGCTACCCTCTATATCTTGGCTACCCCCTATATTTTGGGTGCCAGGAACCCGAATTCAAGGAATGCTTATTCTAAGAAAGTAAGTTTTTGTGTCTGATTTCTGAACTTAAAATATCGTCTGTACTAGTTAATTGACATATTCAAGATCACCCCGTTGAATCATTAAGGTGAAGTCCTAGACCATGAAGATCCAATTATTAGATAAAAAAAATTTCAGGGTAATCCAGTTTTTCCCCCTTTTTGGGGGGAAGGCGCACTGTACTTCACGGGTAATGAAATTCCTAGAAGTGTTACTCGTCTTACGCGTTGAAATATTCTTCATATAGTTCTTAAGATTCTGAAATCATATATAAAATTTATTTTGTCTATTGCGAAGTAATTATATAGAAATTAACAAAATCAGCTTTAAAAATTAATGAAGTAGATGATTGAATTGGAAGAAAATCTTTAAAAAAATTAACAAAAAACATTAACAGCAACTCATGATCAATATTAACATGATTAACTTTATGTCCCAAACTTACATCTTGTTCCCTGACGATCAAAAAAAATTAAATACATTTAAATTTTTTAAATATATAGCTTTTTAAATATATAACTTTTTAAATATATTTTAATAAACTTTGACTGTTAATAAATATTGCTAACACTGTCAGAAAATGTGAATGATACTAATGTATTTTTTTTTTTCAAATTCGGACGCAGACATTTAACGCTAAGCATAACCAATGTTAACGACATGGTCAGCTGCGGAAACAAATGAAACATTTTATTATTTAACAAATTAAATATTTTTGTAAAACTAATTACTACTTAGAGGAACTTGAATATGAACCAGTGAATTAACAAACCACGGACTGAGACTAGTTGTCACAATATTTCTTAATAGATTTAATTTGTAAAATATGATTAGAATCAATAGTCTAGATGTGTGTTATATTAAGGTAAGGAAGCAATGTCTATATACCTTGCTGTCAATAATTCTTTTCGTTTCAAAACATAAGTCTTGGCTATTAACTTTTTAAAAAAATTAATTTACTTAAATTACCAATAAATAATTTAAACTCACGTATACTATATCAATTAGAAAAGCAAATATACATTTTAATATTCAGCGAAGTAACTTAATGTTAGAAAAGTCTTCCTACTTAAATTAATATTTTGCCACCAATATGTGAAATCTCAATGCTGGTATAAATTGACAAACATGTATAAATAAATAAATAATAATATTTTAGGGAAGACAGTTTTGATTTCAAAAGAGTGATCTGAAAAATTTTATTAATTTCATTATTAATTTTTTTAATGCTTTTAATTCAATAAACATTAAGTCAAATCAAATTAAAAAGAATATAATTTTTCTCTCTATTTCTAAAAAAATATGTATGTGTTCGATACCTAGAGACTTTACTTTACAACTGACTTTAATTTTATTCTTGATTTTTATTCATTTATTTTTATTTATTTATTTAATAACACAGCATCGCTCATTTCTTCTTTAACTACATTTTTATTGAGTTTCTCTGACGTTATTTTCTCATAAGCAAACTTACAAGTTTTTTAGAGAATGATAAATATCTTTGGAGGAAATTAAAGTAAGATTAACATGAGGGATTTCACAATATTTGAGTAATAAAAAATTGGCAAAGCAATTTTTAGTTTTAAAGCAAGTTTAATGGAAAGTATAACTTATTTATTCATATAAACATTGAAAGATAAGGAAAACAATACGAAGTAAAATAAATAAATATTATTATATACAAAAGAACATGCAATAAAGAAAAATTTTTAATCTTTTCTTGATCAAGATATGCAGAAAAAAATAAAAAATTAAAAGCTTCTAACTAAGTAAAATAAAAAATTTATTTAAATGAGGAAAGATTAAGAACTTAAATTCCTTCCATTGAAACGTACTTTTTTATAATAAACACTTTTCAAATCGTTTAAAAATAATTTATCTTAATAAAATAAATTTAAAATTTTTGAATGAAACCAATAAATAATAAATACATGGATACGATACAATCCTTCAGTTAGAGAGCATGACCAAAGGTATACACAGAACATTACTTTAATTCGATGTTTGAGTAATGATGATGAGATGATTTCTAGGATTTATTACATTTCCATGTAGGAACATTCCTTTTTGCTAATGTTATTCTATGTAATTTATCACCTATCATTTTCCTTCAAATAATGACCGAAATTCGAATTTAATGCCTTAAAACTCATATTGTAAGTACTGTTGTTCACTAAACCTCACTGCGAATGATATTTATGATTGTTATTTGCAGCATTATTTATGTTTAGGAGAAATATAATTCCTCTCAGTACTTCCAGGGCTTTGAATATAAATATACGTTATTAATATTTGTTATGGACAACACAGTGTTGTATAAAATACTAAAATTGAATCTAATGTTTCCTTAGTTTGACTACAATATAGATACTGTTGATAAATAATAAAAATTTATGTTGTACAATTTTGTTTAACATTTATTATATTCGCAATAAACGCTATTGCTAGATATTTATTATCTTATTTTATTGATTGACTTAAAAATATAATTTTAATAATAAGATGTCAAAATATTTTGTAGCAGTTGATATATATATATATATATATATATATATATATATATATA